>NW_004524904.1:428419-473825 GCF_000260255.1 Octodon degus
AGCTCCGAGGGGTGCATCGATGGCCCTGAGCCATCAGTGGGAACTGAACTTGCATTGATTCCAGAAAGACCAAACAAAGGACACTCTCGATCTGTGTTGACGTGACCCCATTTATGACATTTAATGCATCTCACATTTCGAACCTGAATTCCAAAAGGCTGGTCTCGGATGTTCATATCATCTTTGGCATATTTTTCCCGTGGAGCCCCCTTTTGCCATTCAAATTTGTATTCCATTTCTCCTTCTGTTTCCTCTTTCTCTTTGTTTTCTTTTTTAGCTCCCGGTGGGGCCTCGTACATGAAATTAAGCCCATTCTTTACACGTTCATCTCCCATAAGCAATCTGTTATCATATGATTCTTGTTCTTTGAGATATTGCTGCATTAATTCTTCTTGCTTCTTCTTATCATATGATATTTTCTGTTCTGCCATCCATACCTTCTTGATATTGGACTTGGAGGCAGGATGAAAGTCCTTTTTGCACATGAAGTTGGCGAAGGATTTTCCCATCTTGGAGTCTCTGCTGCCGAAGGCAGCGGCTGGGTCTGGGAGAAACGTAAACAAAACTCTCTGGAGCATATATTAACGCTTCATTCCTCCTTATTGCTATCTTTTCTTGCAAGGCTGTGCATATTTTATTTGTCCATTCATTAGTTAACAGACATTCAGGATATTTCTGTGCTTCGACTATTATGAATAATAGATATAAACACTGATATATAAGCTTATGTGAACACATCTTCATTTCTCTTAGATGTATTTCTAGGAGTGGACCATATGGCAGCCTTTTGAGGAAAAATACCGGGTAGTTTTGCAAAGCAGCTGAACCATTCTGTATTACTATCAGCAGTATGTGAAGATTCCAATATCTTTACATTGTTGCTAAGAGTTAATATCTATCTTTTTTGATATGGTAGGAATAACTTTGTGAGTGAAAATGAGTGCTTGTTACTTATACCAGCCATGAACTGGGTGGGAACATCCCGAGCTAACCCTGGCATTTGATTGTCATAGACCCCTGGAACTGGAGCCTCTCAAAGAAGCACAAGAGGGGAAATGGTGACAATGTGGGGAGAAATGAAGCTGAGTCCCAGGAAGTACTAACACTTAAGTATATTCAATAAGGAGAATGTGTCCAGACATCATGATATCTGGTGGATAGTTGTTACAGTTTCTCAGGGTCAAGCAAGCATTTATTTATTTATTTATTTATTTATTTATGTATTTAGTATAGGGTCTACAGGCTCTCATTACACAGATCAGACTCATAGTGATCCTCCTGTTTTCAGCCTCCCTAGCGCTGGGATTACAGGTGCGTGCCACCACACCCAGTTTCGGTCATTGCCTCAGTGCACCCCAGGGGCAGGGCTGGTGGCACACCAGGGATCGAACCCTGGTCCTTGTGTCTACCTAAGAAGGTGCTTTAGTTCACTGAGCTATCTGGCCAGACCTCAAGCATTTATTTTTGAAAGAAATCAAGCCCTTTAATGTACAGGGATAATGATTATTACTGCTCTTAATGAGAACATGCAGCTATGTTCAGTAGGTAAAACAATTTGACCCTAGTGAACCGTGGCCATTTTGTCCCAAATTGCCTCCAAAAATGTAACAGATAATGCTGTGCCAAATTTCTAACTGTTCTTGTTCTCGTATGTTCCCAGGGATAGATTTTGATACTGAAGTACATTTTTCACCTGCCTGCTTGTGCAGGTTACTGGACTTTTAGGCTTTCCAAATATTCCTCATCTTACTTCTTTTGTATATTGTTAGTGACTGTGTGGTGGTGTTCTTGGAAGATATCTTAAGTGGATGTATCAAGCCCTGTGCCCGTCACTGCAACTCAAAGCCCATGGGACTAGCACTAGCTCACAGGGCTGCTGTGGGGTTGCTAGGTGACAGAGAATGTCCTAGACATCAGCAGATCCACAGGGCAAGACAATCATAAATAATCAGTGGTGCTAGCACAACAAATTGCTGCTGGCTCTTCACACCCAAGAAATATATTCTTTTTCATTTAACAGATCTGGTGCTTGAGTGGTTATCTATTGGTGAAAACTATGTGTCTAGAAGTTTCTCTTTTCTATTTGCTGCCGGAAAGCTCAGATGAAGTTTTCATTCAACCAGAATAACTAGTTCATCAATGTTCTGAATGTAACAATTTCTAAACTCCTTCCAATTTTTAATTGTATAAATTGTCTTAATCACATGGTTTTTAAAAACATTGTTAGCTGCCTTTGAATTTATTTTGAAAGTTTGAGTTTAAATGATTGCTTAAATTCCCACCCATAAGATGTAACTGTCTTCACTCTCCAGAATTGTAGGCCTCTTGAACATGCTTATGATTTAATGAATTAGCTATCCTTTTCAGTTCCTTCATTCTCCGAGCTTACAACATCTGGGGTCATCATATTACCGTGAAAGTATAAGAATATCTTTGGGAAATCTTCTAGAATTTAATTAGACCATGCAAAATGCTTCTGAAGAGACATTTATCTGAAATCACCTGCAGGAAAATGGCCTCACATCTGAACTGCAGACTCTGATGAGGTTGTCAGTCTAGCCCTCAGTGGAGGTGTGCACCCGTGGCGTGGTCTCTCTCATCTCCTCCAAGGAGCAGGCCAACCTGCTTCCTTGGAGCTCAGAAGAGCAGCAGCCTGTGGAGAGTTCTGTAGCCTACACTCCTTAGGGAGCGTGGCAGCCCCAGGGAGTATCCGCCTCTGAGGACTGCACTTCATACAGCACTGTCCCAGAGATGGGAGGGGCCCCCTTTGGGCTTCATTCTGTGCCCTATCTGTATTAGAGTTTTTCTCCACCAACCTTCCTGGTACTTTGGGGGTCTCTTGTGGACATGCACATGGAAGTGTAAAGCTAGTCACCTGAGGCTCATGTTCTCAGCTGAGGAACAGGCAGCATCCTGCCTCTTTCCTCAGCTCTCATACTCTCCATACCTGACCTTTTCACACAGTCTGCCTGGTGCTGCGTTCCTCATGTTTTGTGATTTTCATTGGTGATTTCACTGTTTAAGGCCCCCCCAAGTACCATGTTCAAGTGCTGGCTCATGTTCCCAATGTCCAGGACTAAGTTACACAGCTAGCTATGAGTTCAATGTTAATAAATCACCAAAATATATTCAGTGAAGTGGCTCTAGACTGAAACAAACATAAAACAAAGCTATGTATTGATTGACTGAAAAGAACGTGACCAGAGGCTTGCACGAACATAATCCTGTATCTTCCCTAAGAACAATGATTCAGTATTTCTGAATTCCGTATTTAGGGTAACTTTAAGGATAATCACTAAGCTGATTGCACATGTAAGTACACGGTGTCCTATAAGGAAATCTCTTTAAGGCATCTGTTCATTGGTGGTTTCAGGAAACTTCTTAGTCTAACCCCAAACCAAACAAGTTCCATGTTGACTGATCTCTAAGGCATTGGCCTGCTGCAGACACTTGTCCCAGCCAGACTCTCCCTTCTGACCCAATAACTTTATAGAAGATGGTAGCCACCTTAAGGGGTGAGAATTAGCTATTTCTCTTTCTGCCTTCTTTAGCCTTCATTTGTGGAAAGCATGTTTTCTGGATGAAGCATGGGGTTTTCCATTTCTTGATCTCTTTTTTCTGGAAAATTTCACATGACAAACTGTGACTATTAGGTGGTATTGAATTGAGCTTCTTTTTTAAAAAAAAAAAAAAACTAGTCGACGTCATGTCTAAGGTTTTTGTTCTAAACATCAGAATGTTCGTGCTCATCATGAGCATTTGAAAGTTGACAATGACTTTGATTCATTCTACATCCTTTAAGCCCACCTGATGCCTTTCTCTGCATTCAGATTTACTTGTTGATCACTTTAAGTGATTCATCCCCTGCTTCCCACTTCTTGGTGGCTCAGCACTGCTACTTAAAATAGCAGAAAAACATGGTGCAGTGGGTTCCAGCACAAATGTGCCCCATTTCTGAGTGGGCGGCTCCTCCCTTGAGCTGCAGGCAGCCACCAGAAGTATGCACCCTCAGCTTCTCTTCTGGAGGCTGAAGCGGGAACATGCCACCAGCTCTGAAACTGTGCCCTTTCGGCATCACTTGTGGACTCCTGATCCTGTGTGTGTCAAGCAAGCCTCATGAGTCATCGAGCCAAGCCAGGCCCTGCACAGGGATAGTGATGAAGTCAACTTCCACTGACATCATGTGAAGGGATCACAAAGAGGTTGCTTTGATGAGCAGTCAGGAGGAAGTGTTCTGGTGAGACTAGTGTCTTGAGTGAGCTTATCTGTAGGCTGACTGGGCAATTGTTTAGTTAGAGATTAGGATAAAATCTTTTCCCAAACATATAACCAATGAGCAGGTTCCTTGGAGAGATTTCCTTATAGTGCACTGTGTACCTATATGTGGTAGTAGCTTAGTAATTATCTTTATTTACTAAGTTTATCAAACAGAAAGCCCAGTGGACAGGTAGTTGGTTTTTAGCAATGACAGAAGTGGTTTGGCAAAAGGATAGTGACTGTCACCACCACCAAATGGTTTCATTTGCTTCTGTATTTTCTGTGTCTCATTGCCTCCTAGCCTTCACTCCTACCTCTGCGTTGTGCTTCCAGCACTGGGGTGGCTACCTCCTGTGTGACTTGATGACATGCTGGTGGGACTTGGCTGAGGGACCCTGAGCCTTCCACACCACTTGCAATAGCTGGCCACCCTGCTTGATGAGGGACCAAGGGGACATGTGTACACAGAAGATCACAAGTTTTCATGACTCTTACTGTTAAACCTAGCCTCACTCTAAATGCAGGACCCCACTAGCAGGAGGAGGAGCCAGCCAGAGGCACCTCTTCTCTCTGAGGCCTGTGTCAGAGATGGTGGACGGCTAGCCCAGCATTTTCCAGAAGCTACTCCAGCTCCTGGTCAGCCTTCCCTTAACAGCCAGGTGAGAGTTAGGAGTGCTTGAGGGTCCTAGAGGAAGCCAGACATCTCCAGGGAACTGTGTGCTCAGGCATGAAGTCTGCCCTGGGGCAGGACCCTGTTCATGGAGTCTGTGAGGTGGTGCATCATGGGTGATATTGGCCAAGCTCCCAAGGGTATGCACTACAGCTGCATTTAATAGCCTGTCATGCTTCTTTCCAGGTCACTCTGGCCGAGTCACCAATACCAAGAAGTAAAGGAGAATGGCAGTGCTCTGGTCACATGCTTTCCGTAGTATAGGATCAGTGGAAGATGGCTGAGTGTGGTTTCCTGGATGGGTGGAAGTGAAATCCAGGTGACAGTTTCAGGGAGTTGAGAGTTGGGAGAGAGGTTCAAGGGATGTATCTTCAAGATTTCAGGCAGAACTTGTTTGAAGGTAACATATAGTTCATTTCTTAGGATGGGAAGAATGTTTTCGAAGGCAGAGAAGAGGAATTTAGGAAATGTTCATAAATCAGGACATAAGGAACAGGTTATAGTCCAAGGTATGGCTAGAGGCAGTCAAGTCAAGAACAGGTAGAATGAAGTGAAAGTAGGGAGACAGGGCCACTCTGATGGACATCTCAGAGGTGTTCACTGTCCCCAGTGACAGCCACCATTCGTGGTGCCTACCTAAGTGCCAGGTGGTTCTCACATATTTTCTTCTGATTCTCATATAGCCCCTTCATGACCTACAATGAGAAAACTGGGGCCTAGGTGGGTAGTTCCTGGGGTACAAGGAGGAGAGAGGTGAGTGCAGTCAAGTGACTGGTAGGGTTGGTTCCACTAGTGCCTTACTGCTCTCAGGCACCTGGCAACCTGTCAGAAACACTGACTGTTGGCCCGATCCTCAGAGAGGATCGGACTGCTCCTGATGAGATCCCAGACACCGAGCCGGACTGCTCCTGATGAGATCCCAGAACAGTGAAGGTGAGAATCCCTGCTCTCCCCGAAATTGAGAATGTTGGCTGGGCTCCTGGGCAGGTGACGTCAGGCGAGCAGGATGAGGGCAGAGGCTGGAGGGGAAATTGTATAGTAGTCATGGAAGTAGAGTGAGGCACACTGAGAACGGTCCTAGAAGGTTATCGTACCCACTAATTTATAGGTCAAGTTTAAACTGGGGCGTGACTTTAGATCTGTCTCCTAAGCAAATGCCCAGGCAACCTCAGTCAACTCTAGTTTTCTGATTTTCTGAGCTGCTGCTCTCCTGGGAGTGTCAGGCCCTAGCTGGCCAATCTGTTGTCAGAAGACTGACAAGGCTGTGGCATGTCTTGTTATTTCACAGCTCAGTGCCCTCTGTACATGCAGTCCCTTCGCTGTCTTCATTATCTGACTTGACCTTTACAGTCTCCCATTGAATGCTCTCTGTTTTGGAAAGCCCTCCTTGACTGCCCCTGGGCCCCATCTGCTTTGGGACACCTTCTCTGTGTCTCCGCTTGCCCCTCTGAAGGCCGCAGTTAGTACGTGGTCTTTGAAGGCCGTGGCAGGGTGCCTGTCTCTCGGTAAGTGTACAGCAGGGAGTGCTGGCTTCTGTTATTAACCTGAGAATGGGACTAGGTGCAGCTAGGAGAGAACACAGGGCAGACGGGGAGCAGCACAGCATAGGGGATGGAAACCACCAAAGGTCTCAGGAGAAGCCACCCTGTAATGGTTAGCATAGGGTATTCTGTGCCAGAAAGGGAGGGTGCAAAGACGCAAGAGGCAGGAGACTGTTGGGTTTTCTTTATTTATATATTGTCTATGTCTAAAGCATGCAATGTGGCATTTTGATACACGTGTCTGTAGAGGTTTTGAATGGCTGTGCTTGCTACAGTCAATTCTAACATGGAATGGGAAGAAGCATTCATTTAGAGAAACTGGTTCATCGAGATCATTCTACTTTTAAGAAAGCTTTGTCCTTGATTTTAAGGGTAGAACAAATTGATGATATGAATTTGTTTTCCTTTTGGATCATAAATAAGTCTCTGTGCCTTGATTACACCCTTATGATCAATGCACTGTGCCTAGATGTCACTTATATACATTTTATAGAACCTGAAATTATGAGTTTACCACTTGGGTAGTTGTTTTAATAATTTTGAGTCTCTGCTTCTATCCTGTCAATTCTCTCTACATTTTAGTTCAAATCAATTGTTTTTTCTGTATTTAGGACAGAGTTTACAGGGTCTCACTACATAGATCTGACTCATAGTGATCCTCTTGTTTTCAGCCTCCCAAGTGCTGGGATTACAGGCATGGACCACCATGCCCAGTCTCAATCACCATCTCAGTCTGCCCCGTGGGTGGGGCCAGCATGGCAGGCCAGGGATCGAACCCAGCAGCTATAAATCAATTCTTTCTTAAAAAGGCATAGAATAGTTTCCCACGTAGAAAAATATGGTCAAGTTGATTACTTTGGTTTTTAAAAGTCACTGACTATCTCTTAGCCGGAGAGCAGTGTGAGAAATGCTTTGGAGGGACACAGTCTTAAACCAGAAGGTCCCTTTGCCCTTCAAGAAGCTGCCACCTGAGAAAGAAGTGGTCATGAGTGGAGCTGATGATGGTAGACCCAATAGAGTGAGGCTCACTGGAAGAGAGGCAGGACGGTGTGGGTCCTGAGGGAGCGTAACTAATCCTGGCCAAGAAGTGGCACAAGATGATGCTTTTGGATGAAGGTGGTCATTTACCTGTACCTTGAGGTTGGATCTTCTTTACAGGAAGAAATAGGGTGAAGAGCATTCTAGGTGGATAAAATAGTACATAAAAACAAGCTTTCATTTTTATGACTACATTGTGGTGAAAAGAGAGAATCATCAGGTGTTTCTGTATTTGTGCTAAAGTGTAACTGTCCTCAAAAGGAGTTATTACATAAAGAGTGCAGATGTATAAGTGTAAATACATATTTTATCTCAGTTAATTCTCACCAAGCCCCTGTGAGGTAGGAAAGTAATACTGTCCTCATTGTACAGATAAAAATCCCAAGGCTAAGACAGGATGGCCATTTTGCTCAGGGCCACAGAGCCAGCACTTGGCAGGGCTAGATCTGAACCCAAAGCTCACAGTTTCCCAGCACTTTTTTTAAAAAAATGTATTTGGTTTCCTCAGGGTCTTACTATATAGCTCAGATTGATGGTGTTCCTCCTGCTTTCAGCCTCCCCCGCGTTGGGATTACAGGCATGTGCCGCTACGCCCAGACTCAGGCCAGCTCAGGCATCCTTGGGGCTAGGGCCGGTATGGCATGTGGTGCCGGGGACTGAACTGTGGTCCCTGCGCTTGCCCAGGCTTGCCTAAGCAGATGCTTTAACCTGCTGAGCTATCTCACTGACCCTCCCAGCACTTCTTGTTGCTGTTCTGTGGACCCCTTCAAAAGACTGACAGTCACTTGTTCATTCAGTCTGCATATCACAAATGTCCTATCCGTGCAGGTTCCTTGGGTACAGCAGTGACCACAGTGGTGGTCTCCCTCACAACACTACCAAGCAATGCCGTGGGCTCTGCTAAATGTACAGGGCAAAAGGAAGTGCAGATGATGCCCCTCCACTCTTCCGGGGCATAGAGGTTCCAGCTAAGTATAAAAGTGACTTAATCTATTATCTCCATCAAGTAGTTCAAAAGGCACAGTTCTCACCAAGAAGTCACAGGTGGAAAATGGAGAATGTTTAGAAATATATAAAAATGTATAAAAGTCAACTCTAATAACGTCCTTGAAAAAAACTATATATTTCTCCCTCCCCAATACCCCACCCCAGAAGTAACTGCTGTCAATGATGTGGAGTTCACTGCTTTGGAATTTATTACTCACATTGATAGATATGATTACTTAAGCTTGCATATACAATCTATCTATCTATCTATCTATCTATCTATCTATCTATCTTTCTTTCTTTCTTTCTTTCTTTCTTCTTTCTCTCTTTCTTTCTTTCTTTCTTTCTTTCTTTCTTTCTTTCTTTCTTTCTTCCTTCTTTCTTTCTTTCTTTCTTAAAAAGGACCATATTCCTCTTTCTAAATGCAGTATGACCTTGGTCATAGTATTTAGTTTATCTTCACTAGGAGTTGCCTCCTGGGGCTGGACACCAGCAGGGTTTTCAGCAGCTGGAGGACATGCTGGGACTGCTTTCCCCTGCGTAGCCTGGGGCAGTGTTCTTCAGTATGCAAAACCTGGGCCGGGAAGAGAAGTGTCTCATGACTCCACTGCAGAGCTCCCAGGACTCCAGAAGTCAAGGAGTCACTCATCCTCGCCGCACAGCTCTCCCTGCTCTCTCTGTGAACCTGCAGGGATCCACCCACAGTAGGTCAGACTTGACAGGCTCTGAGAAACTGTTATGAAGGGTACAGTTTGTATCCCAAGTGCAAAATGCCTCTAAGATATTTCTTCAGATGTTGAAAGTCACTGAAATACTTCAACAAGGAAAACATCCAAGCACATGAAACTAAAACGCTTATAAGTAAGCTTATCTTTCTCTGTAAGCACCCCAAATGATATAAAGTGGGATGTAGTACCTATACTGCTGTCCTCGGAAGGGAAACAAGTAGTACATATTTGTTACATTTTATGCTGTATTAATTATGTGAAATGCTCACAGATATGAATGGAGTCCTTGTGTGATAAATAATCTGACACACTCCAACGATCATCATTTGTGCCCATGACATTTATTTGCAGAACTCCATAGAGCTGAGTAATATCTGAACATTGTCTCTATGGGACAGTTTGTGTAGTCTGTTCCACTTGGTATGTCAAAGGCGACATTACAGGGGTCTCCATTCTGCTCCATAGAGTAAGTCAAATCTCTTCTGTCCTTGGGGACTTCACACCTGCTGTCCTTCTGGGCTGCTAACCGCAGCCTCCTCATCTAGAGTGTGTTATCCCTCTAATTGCTGCCTATTATTTTATCTGATTTGTTGCTCTTGTCACAGTCTGTCGTCATCGTGCTCATTTGTTTATTCCTCTTCCCAGCACACAGTGGACTCCTAAGTAAACACCTGCCCAGTGAGTAGAGTTTTCCTGGTCATTCTGCCCCCTCACGCCCTCCTCAGTGATCCACTCAGCACTAGTCATGCCTGCTCTAAATCAGAGTGCTGGGCAGTCATGAGCCATAGTGACCTCAGTGAAGATTCATGTGAATAATTCTTAGCCCTTCAGATACCCAGATGCATTTGAAAGTAAACACCAGATAGCAATAAAGATATAAAGAATACAACATAAATACCAGGTATGAATCCTCCTTACATATATATATCCATCTGTCTTAAATGAGAACCCCAAGCTTAACCCATGGCCCTCATGAATTGCCCCTATGCTGTGGGCTTGGCCCACATTCAGGTTTGGTCTGTTTCTAGTGGTGTATGTTCACAGGACATGGTGATTACAGCCATCTTGGGGAGTTAGCTTTGTCCTCTGTACCCACAGGGATACCACCTCATCTGGCTCACAACTTAGCTACCCCTGACCCAGGAGTCCTAGTCACTGACCTCCCAGCACTAACAAAGGAGCTCCAGGGCAGTGGTTGCCACCATGTCCCGTGTCACTCCAGGCTTCCTGTATGCAAGATAACCTAAAGCTATTGGATATGACCCAGATTCTCCAAGGACAATACAGTAGAAAACAAAAGGCGCCTGTAGAAAATTGTACTGATAGAGTTAAACATATGAACATTTTTATCTTGTTATAAAGCAGCACTCCTTTTGTAAAATTAGTTTTTGTAAGATGCGATATTAACATGTTAGTGCACTGACAGCCTTTAGTGAAGGATTTGTAAGAAACACCCCATCAAGTGGGCCTGGGGTTTGCAAGGATGCAAATGTTTATACTGTTTCACATGGGAAGTCCCTTTCTGGGTTCTACGTTTGTGTTTGTTATTTCATGTTCCCATTTGAGCATTCTTCAGAAGGTGTATTAGTCTGTTTTCTATTACTGTGACAAAATGGCTAAGGCCGAGAACTTTAAAAAGATGTTTGTTTATCTCAGTTTTGGAGGCTGAGAGCCCAGTTGCAGTGGCACCATCCTGTGGCCTCTGATGAGGCCCCACTGGGTATATCAGGGTCAGGTAGGTAGTGTTAGGGTGGGGTTAGGGTCAGGCTTACCCTTTATAACAGCAATCTTTCCTGGCACACCTCCCCCACACCACCATGAGGACCAAGCTTCCAGCCTGCAAGCCTTCAGGAGACCAACGATAGCTAAACTGCAGCAGACAGCACCTTTTCATGGTGGCGACAGCAAATTGCAAACATTTTTATGTGCTTATTTGGTGGGAATTTTATTTCTATATTTATTCCTCTTGACTTGGAAAGTAGTATTTGCTGTTTCATACCCCAAATATAGGCTTACTTTTAAATTGCTATATATTTGAAAGCTGTGTCCTGGTTTTGGTTCACTTTTCGTTATATCTTATATTTTGACCTGCTGTTTTTCTTTGTCCTCTTTCATCCATTTCACAGGAAATGGAAGCTCAGAGAGGCTGAATCTTACCAGTGCATTATTGCCTCCCACCCCCGCTCCCCACTGAGGCTCTCTCCTGCCTCTTTACTCATCATGCGTGGGTACTACAGACTTCCCAGGGGCACATTTTCCACATAGGCAGGATTTGCTCCATCAGCCACCAACCTGAGGAATTACCTTCTTAATCACTCTGGAAATCTACCCCACCACTCTGTGTCTTGAATAGTCACCTCAGAGTGTGGCCTTTTCAGATCAGATCAAGGCCAGCCTAGTGACCCTCCTACCTTGGCCAAAGCTGGCTGTGGATGAACCTGAGACTACTGAGTGTACCAAATGCTCCTGTTTCTCTGTCGCTGTTTCTTGGTCACAGCTGCCATGTCCTGGGACCATCACTAGGTCTTTGTGGCTTCAGATGATTTCTTAATTTGTAGACATGTTTATCTGAGGTAAGGCCCAGATTTACCTCCACCCCTGCTATGGGCCCGGTACTCTTGGGCCAAAGCCTGGTACATCCACACTGTGCTCAGGCTGTGATAGTTAGGAACCTTGATGTTCAGCTAAAAAGGCAGAGGGGAGGTCATTCTGAACTGTCCTGAGAAGTCTCTTATCCCAGAGTAAGAGCAGGTTGAGGTTCTTCAACTCCTCTATCCCATGAAGTGGATGACACAGAGCAGGTCTCTTTGAGGAATTTTACTTAATATCATCTTGAGACTCCATATTGTTGTTTTTAAAGGGAGATACATTTCTAAATTCTTGAATGGACAGTTTTGCATATTCATGCCAACAATGAAACATATTGTAAATCTAACTTCACCACTTTCATTTTCTTTTTCTAATAAACATTAGTTTAATTTAAATTGGTAGCTATCTCAGTTACTGTTACCTCATTGCTGGGACAAAATACCTGACATGCAAAATTAAGGAAGGAAAGGTTTATTTAGCTCACAGTTCGTGGAGGGTTCAGTCCATACCCAGCTGGCTCCAAGGCAGAGTGGAAGTGGTTCATGGTGGCAGAAAACAGCAAAACAGCAAGAGCAAAAGGGAGGAGCCATGGCTGCAGCAACAATGGTAGTAGCAGAGAGCAAGTCTGGCTCCCTTATGTTGCATTCAGGCTATCCATCCCAGGCATTCATACCCATAATCCCAGCAGCACTCACAGCCATAATCCCAGCACTGGATCAAGAAATAATCCCAAACTCTAGAAGACTGCCCCATAACTGCGTGAGGCATTGAGGGGACAACTAGACACAAAGCATAAAAGTATCACAAAAAATGTTACAGCTTCATCTATGACATTCAGTGAGGGAGAATGGAGGCTGGTGTTATTCCTTATTGTTACAGTACTTGGCTTAGTACTTTAATGGCTCTCAACTTATGAAATAAAATAAATATACACCACCTCGTGAAATCACTGATTGCTTTCTTAAACTCTTGTCCACCTGTAATTAAATTCTTATATCACACTTCACTGAACACTGGTGAGTATGTGGAGTTAAGATGAGCATGCACATGTAATAAAATTGAGGAATTTAGGTTCATTGGTGGCACCACCTAAAAAGCAAGCTTACTTAATTCCAAATTCCCAGTCCTTTGATGATTTCTGTTGTAAACAGGATTTCTTCTTATACTACAAAACGTGGAACGTGACTTGAACAAGAGTTGCTGTCCTCAGTTAGCTACTTTTGTTTTATGGTCAACTGCATTCCTGATGTTGCAGAAGTTCTGTTCTCTTAGACCTGCTGAAGTCTGAGATGACCCTGTGGAGAGAGTGCCGCCTCCGTCAGAACAGAGGGCCCTGCACCCTCGCTTCCTCGGCCGCACCTGTGGGTCATGAATGGGTGTCGAGTGTCTTGCAGGTGCTTCTTTGATTTGCTGTCATCAGAGCCCATGTTGCAGATGTGCATCTCCATATGTTATAGGTCTGTGACCTCAGGGCTGGCCAGGTTAAAAACCACCCAGTTTACCTAGCAGATTGATGGCAGAGGAAGACATTGAGCACAGGTCTCTCTGCCCCAGTCTGCTCTTGACGTATTGCCCTGAACCACTCCCATGCCCCTCTGAGCCAGCTCTGGGTTTCTGTGCAGTAAGCGTGATGACTCAGTCTCCTGCAGCCACTCAGAGAGGTGCAGACAGGAACAGGGATGCAGTACGCACTTGTGCTGCCCTGTATGCCAGCAGCATTGGTGCCACAGTGTAGAAGGTCATCATCTTCCCCTGCTGCCCTGTCTTTTCCAGATGCAGGGAGGCGTGCCTCCCACAGGGCCGCCTTTATCCTGTCCCTCTGGTGGGGGTGCACTGAGGAGGTGCAGGTAGCTGGAATATGCTGACTGAACAGGAATGGTATCCCAAGAAGGGCATGCATGTGAGGGCTGCCCTTGTGCTGCTCTTTATCACTAGTGTCTCAGTTACTCTTCTCTCTTCGCTGGGACAAACACCCAACAGTCAAAATGAAGGAAGGAAAGGTTTATTTAGCTTAGAGTTGCTGAAGGTTCAGTCCATACTCAGCTGGCTCCAAGGCAGCAGGGCAGAGGACAGCAGTTCATAGCAGTTGAGAAAGCAGAGAGCAAGGGAGGAGGAGGGGCAACAATGGCAACAGAGAGCAAGTCTTTCTCCCTTGTGTTGCATTCAGGCCAGCCGCCCCAGGCTGGGTGCAGTTCTCACCCATAATCCTAGGAGCATGCACACCCATAATCCCAATGGACCATGAGTTAATCACAAACTCTAGAAGTCCACCCCGTGACTGCATGAAGCTTTGGGGAACAACTAGACACAAACCATAACAGTTGGGTAAATGGGGTCAGTCCCCAGGCTGAGTGTGGGTATTGGGGTGCTCACAAGCACACAGGGTGTTCCGGAGCCCTGGGCTGTGTTGCCTTTGCTGTCCCCTACCCTTCCTGTCTCAGGCATGTGTGCCCGTGCCACCAAGGCTGGCTCATCTGTGCTCACCTGCACGCGCCTGCTCAGTGAATTCCGAGAGCCCTGTGCTGCAGGGGCCAGCATTGTGCCTGTGAGAGTTAAATTTCCAAATGTAATGCAGATCAGTACTCAGAAAGTATTTTGAAAACCACTTACTAGGATAAATGACTCCTTAAAACAGGCATACAGAATATAAGCCATAATATATTAGAAGATTTTAATAGCAATTAAATTACATTTCCAAGGATGTCACAGCAGCAGAAGCACTCGAAGTTTCTAAGCACTCATTTTCAGTTTCTCTTCTAATCTCCTTGCTGGTGGGGAACCACTGTCTCCCAGCCCCAGCCATGGAGCGCACTTGGAGAGGGTCCCTGCTGTGGGGCTCTGAGGGTGGCCTCGGGACCACCTGTGGTGGTCTGCATTTGTGCCTGCTGCTGGGAGCTGGGTGCTAAGGCAGCTTGGCAAGCCCAGGCTCCACATCCTTGCTGGCCCCTCATGGCACCTGCACCTCACCCCTCAGCTGTGTTCTGACTTAGTTCCTGTCCTGGAGCCCTGTCTGGTGAGGCTGTGGTTCTGAGATGGTCTCACCAATGTCCTTGACCCTGGAGTGCTGTCCTAGAGTCTGGTCGTTGGTCTTCTAGTCCAGTGTGCTAGACACTAGCTGCTGCTGTAAAAAATTACATTTTAAGTGGCTTACAAAAATAGAGCTTAATTTCCTTATAGTTTCTGTAGGCAAAAAGTGTAAGGTGAGTTTCAGTGGTAAAGTCCAGAAGTTGGCAGAGGTAGTTCCTCTTAGAGGCTCTGAGGAGAATGCTTCTGGCTTCTGTTGGCTGCCAGCAGTCTTTGCCTTGTGGCCACATCACACCAGCCTCTGCTGCCTTTTCCTCTGCTTCTGTTAAATTTCCCCGGCCTCTCTCTTACCAGAGGAATTCTGGTTACATGTAGGACCCCTAATAAGCTAAAATAATTTTTCTGTCTCAGGATCCTGAACCACATCTATAAAGTTCCTTGTGTTAGTCACTTGCCTGCTACTGTGCAAAAAGCACTTGAGAAAATTAACTTAAAGGAGGAAATATTTGTTTTTGCCTCCTGTTTTCAGAGATTGCAGTCCATAGTCTTGCGACTTTGATGCTTCTGGGCCTCAGGCAAGACACTGCATCATGGTGGAGAGGGCAGAATAGCACAGAGCTGCTTATCTCCTGGCCGCCAGGAAGGAGGGAAGACGGGCCCCAGTGTACCCTTTCAAGAGCGCACCCTCAGTAGATGTAGCTATGTCTTCCAAGTAGGCATCCTGAAATTTCAAGTACTCTCCCCACTGCCACAGGGTAGGGACCAAGCCTTTGGGAGACATTCCCAGCTCAGTTTCCGGGGATTAAGGTCTAAAACTTTTTGAAAACACTTTCAGCCTTACCACAGCTAGGTTTGGAAGTCTATGTCATGTCAGCCTGACTCACCGTAAGTTTTGCTCCTATCACGCACCCCCAGCCCTTCTCCTCCTGCTAGACTACCTGGGACATGGACTCACCTATGGGGTGATCTGAGGTTGTCAGACTCTAGGGGAACTGGTGTCTGCTGGGGACTTTACAGATTACTCCACTTTATACAACAGCCTAGGTGCTGTGGCTTTCAGCATAAAGATGAGGGAACTAAACCTAGAGGTCAGATAACTCACGGACCGTGGCCTCATGGCAACAGAAGGGGGAGCCACAGGCAGGCCTGGGCAGTCCCGCTCCAGAGCCAGAGTCCTGACGTTTTGTGCCAGACTATCTGTCCCGTGGACAGAAACAGGCCCCTAGATTTGAGCTACATACAGCATGTCCCTCTCCCAAAGGACCAGTCATGTGGGAGGACTCACACGCAAGCTGGTACCTGGGGGCCCAGCCGTTTTCCTCTCTCTGCCAGCCTGCAGGATGCACCTTCCCAGGAAGGGTCAGCCAGGCTGAGTTGCTTGGCTCTGCCCCACGTCACTGATGGAACTCAGGAGCCTGAGCTTTTAACTCGCCATGAAGTGTTCCTGCCTGGAAGTCAGATGTTAGAGCACTCAGAAGGACGCTCACACCCCATGCTGGGGGAGACCTTTCCTCCTTTCTGGATGCTGTGGGCCCTACTAGATCAGGGATCCCCAAACCCTGGGACGTAGATCAGTTTCAGTTGTGGCCTGTTAGAAACTGGGCTGCACAGCAGGAGATGAACAGCAGGTGAGGAAGTGAAACTTCTGCAATTTACAGCTGCTCCCTATCCTACCCATTCCTGCCTGAGATCTACTTCCTGTCAATTCAGCAGTTAGATTCTCACAGGAGCTGAAACTTGTGAATGGTGCATTCCAGGAATCTGTGTTGTGTGCTCCTCTGAATCATCCTGAAACTACAATCCCGTACACACTCACACCTGCTCTGTGGAAGAACTGCCTTCCACACAACTGGTCCCTGCTGCCCGCTAGGTGGGGAACCTCTGCTCTAGAACCCTCTGTTTGGAGGCAGTGCTGGCAGTAGGTGTAGTAGAGAGAGCAGCAGCTGGGAAAGGCGGTTAGGGCGTGAATTATCCTCCCTGACAGTGAAGTTGGAGTCCTGGTGGGGCAATGTTCGGCTGACTCAGGAAAGCTGGGAGTCTGGGAGCTCTGCCTGGTGGCCCCAGGTAGCAGCAGCCAGATGTGGCTTATAGAGCAGAGCTCTCTTCCGAAGGCTTCCTGGCTGAGGCTGCTGGGAGTCTTTGTTGGTGGAACCACACAATGCCAAGCAAAAGGAAGTGTGCTGAGGCTGAGACTTAAACCCTACATCGACCTTCGGGACCCTCCATGGGGATTCCTATGCCAGCAGCGTCATAGTCCAGAGTCGCCACCCCAGGCTCCTGGAACATTCCCCTGGAGTACAAATCTCATTAAAGTCCATGTAACTTAAATACTTTTTAATAAAAAGGCATGGATATTCAGTAGTGTGGATTAGAATACCAATTTTTTCATGATTTTAAATTAGATAAGTAAGTACTGAAGTGGTTTCTTTAATGAACTATTCTAGAGCAGTCTTAGACCTACAGCAGAATTGTGCAGAAAGTATAGAGTTCTCAGAGACCCCCTCCCTCCACACATGTGAAGTTTCCTGTTACCATCGTCCCCTCCAGAGTGGTAGGTACCTTTGTCACACCTGGTGAATGTGCACTGACACATGGTCACCCCAAGTCCACAGACCACAGTGAAGTTCACCCTTGGTGCTGCACATTCACGTTTTGACAAACGTATATTGACACGTATTCAGTGTTGGTGTATCACATGTGATAGTTTACTGCCCAAAAGTCATCTGTCTTCTATCCTTGCACTTCTTCCCTTCCTTAATCCCTAGTAACCACTGATTTTATTATTATTATTATTATTATTATTATTATTATTATTATGTCTCCCAAATTGTTACGTAGTTGGAATTCTACATGTAACTTTTGTTAACAGTTTTTCTCCCAAGGGCTGGCCAAATAGCTCAGCAGATTAAAGTGCCTGCAAACAGGCACAGGGGCTGGGAGTTCAATCCCCAGGTCTGCTGTGTCAGCACCCCCCCTGGGGGGGCGCGCTGAGACAGCAATTGAGACTGGGTGTGGTGGCGCGCTCCTGTAATCCCAGCTCTTGGGAGGCTGTAACCAGACGGATCACTACAAGTCCGATCTAGTCATGAGACCCTGAACACCCTGTAGACCCTTCCCTAAAAATACAAAAAATACAAAAACAGAAAAAAGGTACTTCTCTCATTTAGTATTATGCATTTAAGGTGTTTTTGTGTTTTTTATGGCTTCGCAGATCATTTCTTCTTAGTGTTGAGTAATATTCCATTGTCTGGTTATACTATAGTTTATTTGCCTCCTGAAGGATATTCTGGTTGCCTCCAAGTTTATGCAGTTATGAATAAAGTCATAAGAAGTATCTATGTGTGAACTTGTATTTTCAGCTCATTTGGATAAATGTCAAGGCATGCAGTTTCTGGGTCATGTGTTAAGAATGTGTCTTTTTTGTTAAGCAACTACCTTCCAAGGGGCTGTGCCATTTTGCAGTCTCATGAGGGATGAGAATTCTTGCTGCCCATCCTTGCCAGCACTCACTGCTGCTGAGTTCGGGACTTCTACTCTGCTAATAAATGGTAGTGGTGTCTGGCTTTGGTTGTAATTTACATTTCCTTGAATACATGATTTTGAGCATACTTTCCTAAGCATGCCTGCCATCTATGTATTGTCTCTGATGATGATGTTTTTCCCACTTTTATTTTTTTTATTTATATTTTTTCCATTTTTAAATTGTTCATTCTCTTAGTGTTGGGCCTTAAAATGTTTTTGCATATTTTAGACAATACTGTTTCTTTTGTATATTTTAGATAACAATTTTTCTTTAGTATATTTTAGATAACAATCTTTCTAATATGTATCTTGCAAATATTTTTTCTCAGTCTGTGACATGTCTTCTCATTCCTTTGACAGTGACTCTTACAGAGCAGATGTTTTTAATTTTAATTCAACTTATTAATTAATTCTCCCAGGGACCATGTCTTTGATATTATATCTAAGAAGTTATCCCTAAAGTCAACATCATCTAGATTTTTCCTGTGTTATCGTCTTTGAGTTTTATAGCTTGGTGTACTATGTTTAGGTCTAGTTTTCCTTTATATAAACCTTTTAGCTAAAGAATAATATTCAAACATAAAATCAGAAAATCATAAACATATCACTTGATGAGCTATCACGAAGCGGGTAGGCCCATGATTATCACTTGAGTTGAAAAATGGAACTAGTGCCTCTGAACTGTCTTGTGCTCCTCCCTGTGGTTATTACCTTTCTTCCTCTTTTGGATTGTTAAGGAATAGTGTTACCTATATTTAACCAAGTGTAAATGAACTCAGACAACACATAGTACATTACATCTGGCCTTTTGTTCTTCATGTTACATTTCAGAGCTTAATTCATATAGCATGTTGCAGTATTTAATGTTTTTAGCACTGTATTGTACTCCATTAGATGATTACAGCATCACTTTTGTATACTGATGTTAGTAGGCATTGGAAACATCTCCCCGGGGCTGTTGAGAGCCATGCTGCTTGAGCGTTCGTGCACATTTGCTTTGCTGTGCAGGTACACACGATCCTGTTGGGTACTGATCAAGGGATAGGCTGTGTTACCATATTTCCAGTTTGTTCCTAACTGTCCCAGTTTATAACTCATTTTTCAGAATAATAATTAATTGTGATCCCTTTCATACTCAAAAGTGTCCGAATTTTGACACTAAAGAATATGCCATTTTGATGAATATAAGTTTGATATAGTCCAAGAAACCTTTCCCTGCCCCATAGGTACGAAGACAGTCTCTGCTGTCTTTTATTTAATTTTTATTTTTTCTATTTTCACCATTTATATAGAGTACAGGGCAATGTTACAGATTCAGTCATTAATAAATCTCATGACTGACAGTATGTATGACCTGGAAGTAAGTGGCTTTCCAGTTCGGGGGTAGGAGAGAGAATGGGTAGATCCAAGATCATCTCCCACCTTACTCAGTAAGCTACCAAAGGGTTTTGGCTTCAGCTTACTGAGGGCAAGAAGGGCTGCCAGTTCCTGGGTATCTGTGTATTCCACAATCTTCATTACAGCAAATCAGAATCTCCAATTTTTCAAATGAATTCTGGCAGGAGAAGATAAATCCAGATTGACTTTTTAGCTGGAAGACTACTATAAGTATCTCTATGAATTGGCAAAATCTTCAGAGTGCCTGGTGGAGCAAGGAGCCTTTCATGTGCTCCCAGTTGTTATACAGTGCATACAGGCTGGTAAGGGTCAGGCCTGCTAGACCCCCCTGTGTGACAACTCGAAGCCCACATGTACATTTATATAACATGCCCATCATGGTTCCAGCTGCCACTATGTTCAGGTCATCTCCTGCACCTCATGTTTTCTCAATGATGACACCAAATGCAGTATAGAGCAAAGCTGGAGAACCTAGAGTACTGGCCCACGGTGCCCTTGCCTAGTCACCATATTCAAAATCTGTGCATTTCTTCGTTTGGTCCAGGCCATGTTCTGGGTTTCCTTCAACGCTAGCCGAAGGCTATTCATTGCCCCAAATGCAACCCCAGTCATGCAACATCGTCCAATAGTAAAGAAGGCCAGTTCAAACCTGTCCTGGGTTTTATTAGCTCCAGTTGGTAAAATAAACTCATCAGTATCCTGCACAACATATCCTGGATCCACATTTAAATAAGGAGACAAAGGGTTCATACTAGTTAGTGGGACTCCGGCCAAATCTACATGCAGGTAACCAGCTCCACCTGCTCCAAAAAAGCCAGTCAAGCCCCCTGCACTCTGTCACCCCCCATGGTTTTGTTTCTATTGCTCCCACTGCCCTCCATGGTGTCACAGCAACTCTTGTCCGTCTCCCACTGCCACCTCAGGACGAGGTACAGAACTCAGCCGTTGCTCCCAGGCAGCAGAGGGGAGACCTGCGTTACTTCTGCCTCCTTCACACTCTGTTATCTTTTAGAAGTAGTATTGTTTTATCTTCTATGTTTATTCTTTTATAGTAACCCAAATAGAACAACCATCCTCATTTACCCCTTTTTCTATTCCTTCTTGATTTCTCAACACTCATATTTCTTTCTGGTATCATTTCCTAAAAGCTGAAATGATTACTGTAGCATTTCTTGTACTGTAGGTCTGTGGACAGTGCATTATATTGATTTTTCTTTGTGTGGAAGTTTAAAGTTGTCAATCATCTGTTTTCTGGCTGTGCAGTCCCTCATGGAAGTTTAGCGGTCCTTTGAATCATCATCTTACTGTAAGTGTAGCTTTGGCTTTTAGATGTTAATTATAATGTGCTTGGATGGATTTTCCTTGTATTTATTTTGCTAGTGATTTTCTGGCTTCCTAAACTGGTAAGTTCATACCTTCCTAGAAATTTGGAAATGTTCAATCTGTGTCTCCCATTCTTTTCTTGTTCCCTTCAAGGACTCCAGAGACCGATATGTTAGACCTTTGGGTATTGTTCACCAAAGCTCAGGTCTCTACTTAGCTTTTTCTCATTTCCTC
Organism: Octodon degus; assembly: GCF_000260255.1. Lineage (NCBI taxonomy): Eukaryota > Metazoa > Chordata > Mammalia > Rodentia > Octodontidae > Octodon > Octodon degus. Next base: position 449,731 of record NW_004524904.1, read on the forward strand.
TCCTCTTCAGCTTGAGCAGTTTCTCTTGTTCTGCCTGTGTTCATGATCCTTTTCCTCTGTCAACTCTAGTTTGTTGTTAATCCCTTCCAGGGAATATTTGCTTCCAATATTGTGTGTATACTTGTATTTAATGTATGCTACTGTTTCTTTTCTGCACTTTTTCTAGATTCTGAATTTTTCCTTCTCTTGGTTTCATTGGTTTAAATATTTTATTTCCCCCTCTATTAGCTTAATTATATTGGTTATATTCTTTATTTAAAATTAAATTTTCTTTTATTTTGAAAAGGAGAACATAAAACCAAGAGGAGAACATAATGCTGGCCCCACCCCCACCACTGAGACAGCAACTGAGACTGGGCATGGTGGCACTCACCTGTAATCCCAGTGCTGGGGAGGCTGAAAATAGGAGGATCACTATGAGTCCAATTTGTGTAGTGAGACCCTGTAGACCCTGTCGTAAATACATAAAACAAAAAAGGAAAGAAAAAGAGAGAAAAGAAAAAAAGAAAAGAAATTACAGTTACTATTAGCTGAATGTATGCCCCACTCTCAGACAATAAAAGGACCTTAGGATACTTCAGTTCAAATTATACTCTTCCTGCTTTTATGTTCTCCTTGTCATGCATTTTAATTCTATGTATTTTTTCCATAATTTTATTGAGAGACAAATAGGAATGAGATAGTTTCAAATCAAATTGGTGGGACAGCTTCAATAATTAACACATTGCATACATTCTTCCTAGTGGTTAATTGCTGTATAAGATGCGGACATGATATCCTATTTACAAACACTATTAGAACAAATCCCTCTATTCATTAAGAGAATGTAACTATATATCTATCCTAACCATTTTGAACACAGATACAAAATGGACATTCATCTGTATCCCCCCTTTTTTTTTTGTTAAGTTCCGTCATTTGAATATTATAGGTGTGTTAACTCAGCAAAATATTCTAAAAGAGTTCAGTGTTGAAAAATAAAAAAATAAAAATAAAAATAAATAAATAAATAAATAAAAGAGTTCAGTAGTCCATAATAGTATTCCGCTTGACTAGCAATGTCAGAAATTGTTGACCTGAATCCCCTACAGCTCAACTTAACAGCACGGCCTTACTTCTTATATTTCCTTTTTATACTTTTCTGCTGGTTGGTTAAAACCAAGATAAAGCAGGACCTATGCAACAAGAGTTGTAGCTTTTGGGTCTGATAAGGTCAGTGAAATCCCCTCGGGATTTATCCTGAGATCCTGTACCTCAGATTGTACATCCTTTGTCAGTGTCAGCCGTGTGGATGAGTCATGGCCATTGCTTGGCCAATGTGCTCTCTGTGAAAGCCTGGGAGAATGTTTTCTCTCCATGTGACACTCTTTAGGCACACTTTACATCATTGATCACTTTCCTCTTTGGCCCCATAATCTCCTTGATCAGAAAATTTGGGACACTACTGAGCTACATGACAATACACTACAAGTTCTCATATGTCCTGAGTCTTAATTGACCTTAGAAGACTAGGACCAAAATGTTGGAGCCCTCCTTTTTCTCTAATTTTGGTATGCAAACTTAGGTTGTTAACCTTCCAGAAGAGAAGCTTATTGTTATTACCATACAACCTAGGCTGTTAAGCTTAACCTCACTATCTGTCTGAATATCAAACATCTTAGGCACAACATGGAACAAGTATTTTTCATCAAGTATTGATATGTTGAACTTTAAGTCCCTACAGAATATGATGGAAAAACATTTAAAAAATTAAAATATATTTTTAAAATAGGCATAAAGAATTATGTAATTCTTGTGTTTACACATAAGTCCAGAAATCTAACCATATACCACCTTATAGCAGGATAGTCCCGCAACATTCCTTTTCCTATCTCCTGCCTTCATTCACTACCCCCTTTCTTTTTGAACAGTCATCTACCCAAGAGACAGCACAGCAGCAACCGGCATGTCATGACAAGCAGCCCGTATTCAGAAGACCAGAATGACAGGCACTCCAAGCATGAAACTAATATTATAAATTGCCATCTTCAGTGCAGTTGCTTAGTTCACAGGTGTCAGTATATATACTTAGTCAGGGTGAGAATCTTTCCAGTTAACTGCTAGATTAAAAAATCTTCTGAAAATTCTCAGTATCATTGCCTTACCCATCTTCTGCATATAACTGTATGGCTTGACATTGTCATGTTTCCTAGCTCTTCTCCTTTCCTCTCTTGATTAGTTAGTCCTCGAGGTCCTGCTTTCCTTTTGTTTGTATTATACCTTTCTATTTGTATTTCTTCTTTTGAGTTCTTATACTAGGGAAACTATACAATATTTACACATTTGTGTCTGGTTTGTTTCACTTATGAGTACATCTTCAAGTGGCATCCACTTCAATATAAAGGCTTCGAGTTTATCATTTTTTATAGCTAATACTCCATTATATAAAAATACCACATCTTTTTCATCCATTTCTCAGGTGATGGGCATCTTGGTTGTTTCCAAGATTTGGCTATTGCAAATTATGCTGCTATAAACATAGGCACACATATATCACTATGATTTGGTGTTTTCAGATCCTCCTGGAGCATTCTAAGTACAGGAATAGCTGGTTTAAATGGGATTTCCAGTCCAAGTTTTCTAAGGGGTCTCCACACTGATTTCCATAATGGTTTCCATAATGGTCTCTCTACATTCCCACCAGCAGTGGAGAAGGGTTCCTTTTTCCCCACAGCCTCTCTAACATTTGTTGTTGGGTGATTTCTTTATGATAGCCATTCTTTCTGGGGTTAGATGATATCTCAGTGTTGTTTTAATTTGCATTTCACAGATGGCTAGTGATGTGGAGCATTTTTTCATATATTTATTCACTTCCTTAATTTCATCCACTGCGAAGGGTATGTCCATCTCGGATGACCATTTCTGGACTGGGTCTTTAAATTTTGGGGCCCTAGTGTTTTTTTAGTTCTTTGTAAATTCTAGAGAGCAGACCTTTGTCTGAGTACTTATTTGTCATGATTTTTTCCAAATTTGTGGGTTGGATTTTCACTTTGTTGGTAATTTCTTTTGACATGCAAAAACTTCTCAATAAGAGCAGGTCCCAGTTGTTAATTCTTTCAAGTGTTTCCCATACGATTTGATTTTTGTTCATGAACTCTTTGCCTACCCCTATGTCTTCAAGAGTTCCTCCTACTTTCTCTTCCAGGAGATTTAGTGTCTCTGTTTTAATATTTAGATATTGAATCCATTTTGACTTTAGCTTAGTGCATGGTGATAGACCTGGGTCAAGTTTTAGTTTTCAGCATGTAGAGAGCCAATTTTTCCAGCACCATTGGTTAAAGAGGCTATCTTTCTTCCAGTGAGTATATTTGGCCCCTTTGTCAAAGATAAGGTGGCTGAGTGTGTTCATAGGGGCTTCAGCATCTTCTAATCTCTTCCATTGATCCTCAGGTCTATTTCATTGCCAATACCATCCTGATTTTATCACAGTATCCTTGTAGTATAATTTCAAGTCAGGAGTTGTAATGCCTCCTGTCTTGTCTTTATTGCCCAGGATTGCCTTTGCTATTCTAGCTTTTTCTGGTTCCAAATAAATTTTAGAAATGATTTCTCTAGCTCTGTGAGGTATGTTGGTGGTAGTCTGATAGGGATAGCATTAAATCTGTACAGCAATTTTGGGAGTATGGCCATCTTCACAATGTTGGTTCTTCCTATCCAGGAGCATGGAATATCTTTCCATTTTCTGAAATCCTCTATAATCTCTTTTTTAAGAGTACTGTAATTTTCCTTGAGAAGATCTTTGATTTCTTTTGTTAGGTTAATTCCAATGTATTTCATTTTCCTCAGTGCTATTGTAAAACATACTGTTTCTATAATTTCCTTCTCTGTGTATTTGTTATCTGTGTAGAGAAATGCTATTGACTTTTGGGTATTGACTTTGTATCCTGCTATGCTACTGAATTTCTGTATTAATTCTAATAGCTTCTTAGTGGAGTTTCTTTGGTCTTCTCAGTAAAGTATCATGTCATCTGCAAATAATGATAATTTAACTTCTTCTTTACCTATTCCTATTCCTTTTATTTCTTTTTCTTGTCTAATGGCTCTAGCTAATGATTCCAGAACTATATTGAATAGGAGTGGTGATAGAAGATATCCTTGTCTTGTACCTGATCTAAAGAGTAAAAGATTTCCATTTTTCTCCATTTAGAATTATGTTAGCCATTGGGTTTTCATAAATGGCTTTTACCAGATTGAAGTAGCGACCATCTATTCCAGTTTTCTGTGGGACTTTGAACATGAATGAGTGTTGGACTTTGTCAAAAGCCTTTTCTGCATCAATGGAGATGATCATGTGGTTTTTAATTTTCACTCTATTGATATAGTGTATTACATTGATAGATTTTCAAATATTGAAACATCCTTGCATCCCTGGGATAAATCCTACCTGGTCATGGTGTATGATCTTCTTGATGATTTGCTGTATTCTATTTGCTAGGATTTTATTGAGGATTTTGGCATCTATATTCATGAGGGAGACCGGCCTGTAGTTCTCTTTCTTAGTTGCGTCTTTCCCTGGTTTTGGTATCAGTATAATACTTGCCTCCAGGAATGATTTTGGGAGGATTGCTTCCTTTTCTATTTCATAGAAAAGTTTGAAGTGTATAGAGACTACATCTTCTGTAAATTTCTTGTAGAATTCAGTTGTGAATCCATCCAGGCCTGTACTTTTCTTTGTTGGTAGTTTTTTTATTACATCTCATATTTCATTGTCTGTTATTGGGCTTTGAGAGTGGTTATATCTTGTCAATTCAGCTTTGGTAATTTGTACCTTTCTAGGACACTTTTCATTTTTTCTGTGTCCTCTATTCTGTAAAAATTCTCAAAGTAGCTATTGATAATCTTCTGAGTTAATTCCATGTATTTTTAAATTATAGAAAATATTACCATTGTTTTCTACATTCAGTATTCATTTAAGTTTATTTGCAAATTGTCCTTTTCCCAAGGACCTTCATGACTTTTCATCTGTGAGCCTGTAGCTGAGATCACTTGCTTTCTAAGTAAAGATCTCCTTTTAATATTTGTTTAGGAATACTCTCTAAGTGACAAGCTCAGTTTGTTTGTCTGAAATTTTAAATTTTTTTATCTGTTGAGTATATTTTTAATAAATATAGAGTTCCGGGTTGGCCTTTATTTTATTTTGGCACCTTGAAAATGACATTTAGTTGTGTCATGCCTCCCATTATTTTTGTTAAGAAGTCAGCAGTCAGTCTTACTACAGTATAGCTCAGTTCATGATGTTTTTGGTCAAGAATTCATTCCACAGTTTCGGTTTCTGTGAACAGAATCATGGAAAGAATTAAGCTTGCAAAGTGAGGTTTTACTGCATTGCTCCTTCAGAATAACATGATCCTGTCCTTAGATATATTTAAGCGTCCTGGCTTGTGTTTTGCTTTCAGTGGTTTTCTATGATGCACTTAGGTACTGTTTCTTTGTGTTCCTTCTTCTGAGAGTTCATTGTGCTTCCTGACTTTATGGTTTGGTTTATTTCTTCAATATTGGAATATGACTTGCTGTTTCCTCTTCAAATATTATTTCTGCCCTTCTGACTGTAATTCCCCAAGGACTGAAATTGCATGTGTACAGTATCTTTTTTTCTGTGTCGTAAATGCCTCTTGTCTTTCTTCTTATATTGCTCATCTGTCACGGCTTGTGTCTAAATGTTCCCTTAAAGCTTCATGCAGTCACAGGTGGTGGCCCAGTGTAGTGTGTGACTGATCCATGGCACAAGGCTAGGATTAAGAGTGCTAGGATGAAGGATGGGAGGTTACTGAATCAGTCCTCTGACTGGCTTGCCATCGCCCTAATACCAGTAGCCTAGATAGAATATTAAAGGGGCAGAAAGAAGCTGCTAACGCCTCTTGTGTGCTTGTTTTTCTGTCTTCTGCCTGCCCTTAACTGTTTCTTCTCTGTGAAGCTACCCTGCCTTGGAGCCAGCCAATTATGGACTAAATCAGACAATGAGCTAAATAAACCTTTCCTCCTTGAACTTGTGGGTGGTGGGTATTTTACCTCAGCAGCAAGAAAAGTAACTAAGAATGCATCCTTTTGTTCCTGTGTATCTTTTTTGCTGACATCAATTCCCCTTCCTCAATTCTCATAATGTCTTTATAAGCCTACCCATTTAGTGATTGATTTTTTAAACTGTCATATATTAAATGCAGATGAACTTTTAATAGTTTTTAGGTATCTTTTTTTTTTACAAACATTTTATATCTTTTGTTAATTCTTTGATTATGTTAACCATAGTTAAAGTCTATGTATGGCGTCCCCTTATCTAAATCTTCTACTTAATTTTTTATTAATGGCTTTTGGTCAGTTTTTCATATGCATGTGTTTTAACTGAGTGTTGGGTATTGAATTTGAGCAATTTTAGAAAAATAATTTCATAGTCAAGATGATAACGTATTTCTCCAGATATCTTACTGTTGCTTGTACACATTTCACATGTCCCTCGCCTGGGATGAGCCACGGTCCCAGCTTTGTACTTCTGTCACTGTGAGGGGACTGGAGCTCTGCTCAGCCTCTTGGCTGCTGCTTTCAGAATAGCCAGTAGCCTTGAAGGAGACGTGCACACCACAGCCAGTCTTTGCAAGGCTTGAAGATATTCTATGATGTGCTTCTGGTTTTGGAGGAAAAGCATTTTGGCAGCTACCAGAAGGGAAGAGAGGGCAGGGTGGAAGAATCCCTGACCCAGCTTGCAGCAACTTCACATGTACCCCACTGCTTGCTCTGTCCTGAGCCTTTACCATCAGTAAAATGAGAAGTTGGACAAGAAGACCATTTGGGAACCTTCCAGTTCTCATTATTGCAAACCATCCTTTGCCATGAAGTTAGTGTCTGCAAGAGCCTCTTGTAATAAAGTCAGGATATAAAATGATGATTTTCTGTGATATTGGGGGAGAGGGGTGAAGTCAGCTAATCTAGAAGTTACCGTTTGTGTTTCCAGTGAGCAAGTCAGATGTTCTAAGATCACATTTTGCCACAGAGTAAAGAAAGAGCTTATGCTGTGAGGCCCCAATCTGCCAGATGAGGTAACAGAATGTTTGGCACCTGTTGCATTTCTTGCTCACCAAGGGTTCAGTAAGGATTTTCTAAATGGATGAATGAGAGACCATCATCCTAATATCTCTCATTTCTCTACTGCCTGCTGGTCCAGGGTACATCTCTGAGTAATCCAGATTCGACATCTGCTTTTCCAAGGGGCAAGTGTTGTGCCTTAGCTACTGATGGGGGAAAGGATTCCAGTTTGGCCTTATATTAAAAACCTTTTACCAAATACCAACGTTGGCAACTTTAGTTGTCCAGCAGCCTGCATTTTATGCCAAGGAGCAAAATAATCTTCCATTTACCAAGGGCTTTTTCAGCTTTTTAATGATGTATTCAATTAAACGCCCATTTATCAAATATCTGAGTGTTGACTGTAGCACACAGATCTGGGCAAGTGACGCAGGGATGCAACTTGTCATAGCTGATCCCTTATTGGTTCCCATTGCTGGCTCTTTTATTGATTGTGGTTAGATGGCTGTGCATCTGCTAAGGTTCTCCTGCTCTCCAATAGTTTGTGGTTATGGTGATTAAATTATTACGTGATGAATACCGTGGTAAATGTATTCACAAAAGGAAAGGAACAGCAATTCAGAGGCGCAGATGCACTGCGGTACTCGGTCTATTTCAGTACCCTGCAGGAAGGCCTGTGGGGCAAGCTAAGGAAGAACGCTGAGGGCCCTGTGTGTGCACCTTCACCAGTGGATAGCAGTGTAGAAGTCTTTTGAAGTTAACGAGCAGGAAGTAGAATCTAGTTGTTTTGATTCGCGTATTTAGATCGCCAGAGAAACTGTGCAGTTTTTGTAGCCTGTTTGTGTATTTATTTCTGAATTGTCTGTCCTTTTCCTGACCTATTTTTAACTGGGGTCTTGTCTTTTTCAATTGTTTTATTAGAACTTTAAAACATTCTAATAACTATACTGATACTATTGCTGTCATATTTTGTTAATATCTTTCTGAGATTATTTTGTATTTTAATATTTAGGGCACTTTTAATGTTTTTAATAGTAAAACTCTAGTTATCTCCGCCTTTAAGGTTTATGTTTTTGATGTTATTTTAGCAAAAGCCTGAAGGTTCCAAGTATTGATGTTTTTTCAGTATTTTCATGAATTTTTCCCATTAAAAATTTTAATCTATCTGGAAATATTTGGGGCAGATGTCATTATACATGAAGCTGACTTGATTGTTCTCCATGTCATCAATTATCTCACCATTATCGGTGAATTATCTTCTTCTTCCCCGTATGAAGGAAATGACACATTCATTATTTACTAAAGTCTTATGTATCATAATATGTCCTCTATGTATAAATTGGACAACCTAAGTTTCTGTTATTGTTTATTAATTTGTTTGCCAGAACCACACTGTTTGGATGTTTTATCTTTGAGAACATTGTTACATCTGGCAGAGTGAAATATCCATTGTTCTTCCTTCTAGTTGTTAGCATTCATTCTTCTAAAAGGATTTCAGAATCATCTCATAAGTTCAAAAGTTGTGCAAGGACATGCAGTAGACCTAGCAGACATTATAGTAAATGAAATAAGTTCGTTTGTCTGAACCCAGACAAATACTGCATGTTCTCACTTATGTGTGGAAGCTAAGATGTGGCATTCTAGAAATATTTGGAGGGGTGCTGGGGAGGGTGTGAGACGGAGAGAGGAGTGTAGCTAACAGCTGCTGGAGTGGTCGAATTGAAGGAGTGCCATCGAACATCCTGTAGTATAGATGCTTAACTGTGGCTGACAATCAATTGCATATTTCAAAATAGACAATAGAGTGTGTTGAATATTCCCAGCATAAAAAGATTATAAATGTTCAGGAGATGGATATGCCCATTAGCTGGATCTGATCATCATCACACATGCATTGTGTACATGTGTTGAAATATCACACTCCACCCCATGGGAGATGGATATGCCCATTAGCTGGATCTGATCATCATCACACATGCATTGTGTACATGTGTTGAAATATCACACTCCACCCCATGGATGTGTATAACCATGGGTCTGTTAAAACTTTAAAAGCAAAAAAAAAAAAAAAAAAAAAAAAAAAAAAAAAAAAAAACAACAACAAACAGTTCTGCCAGGATATTTACAGTATTAGCACACAGTTCGACTGAGGGAAGACATGGCATCTTTTCAGTGTTGGTTCCCCACCAGGAGAAAGCCTCATTCTGTTTTCTCTGTTTGCCTTGCTGGTACCCAGGTAGTCTGGGGAAGCAAAAGAATGTGTGAGGTTACAAGGTCCAGAGGTAGAGAGCCTGGGTTCAGCAGCAGATTGAGCTATTCTTTAGTTTGTGTGGCAGCAGGCAGGTGTTGCTTCCATTCTCACCTGGTGACGATACATTATGTGCAAAGGCCTGGCTACATGTTTTCTTCTGAGAATTTTTAAAGAAGGTTTTCCTCAGCATTGTGATACAGTCCTGAACAAAGCATATTGGACCAACCTACGTCACATGATTCTCCCTAACCAGTTCCTGGAGCAAGGTAATCAATCCTTAGCCATCTTGGTATATATTCCTGTGTCCCCAAGTAGATGGCAGGGAGCCTAGGACAAGGGAGGACAACATAAATATAGGGGAAGAGGTCTGTATAAGACATTTTAAATGCGCATTGATGACGCTTTCGAAATGGTCACATATTCACTCACTGATTGTGGCAAGTTAGGAAATAGATACTCTGAGCAAGGGACACAATCAGCATAGATATTGTGACAGCAACAGGTCAACCAGTCACAGTTTAGCTCTAAAATGCCCCCACCCATGTGTTGAAAGGTACCTGGACCACAGGGTCTGCATGGCTGTACTCTGCTGGGTTGGTGCTCCGATAGGCTCAGTAGCTGAGCGTACTGTTAGGCGGTGGGCCATGGTTAGAGGTGTCACCAAGGGGGACCTGAAGGGTGGATTCTCTTCCTGACTCTTCTTTTCTCTCTCTGCTCCGTGGGTTCCTGAGCAGCTTTCCTCCACCACGCCCTTCCGAGCCAGTGCTGGCCAGCAGCTGCAGGCCCAGGGCTGGAACCATAATTCAAAACAAACCTCTGCCTGAAGTTGTGGGTGCTTGGTCCTAGCAATGGGGAGGTGGCTAAGATAGCTTGTTTTCCTTTTCCTCTTATTTTCCTTCTTCCAGCTCTCTGGTGGGCTTCTCTGCTTAGCCTCAGTGCTCTGATGGTGGTCTCTTCTGAGTGAAGGCAGGGTTGGACTTGCCTCTTTTCCATGTAGGTGTTGTTCTCCCTGAACATCACACTAACTGCTTCTGGGTAGCCCAGAGGATCTCAGAGAAAGCATACCCAGCACTCCGCTTATCAGCTGCTGTAACCTACTTTACCTCTGATCCTCTTGGTTGCCCCCCACATCACTGCAGCTTGAATGTTGATTTTTCTCTGTACTTCCCTGCTTGTCTAACTCATCCCTTTCTTTCTGCTAAGCTGCCTGCTACTAGTGTGGATGTTGGTAATCTCTTCCCTACACCCTTGGTTCTCACACACCAGTGTCACTGTCACCTGAAGCAACACTCATTGCACATTGCTGGGTCTGCCACTAGAGCTTTTCATTCACCACATCTGGAGTGGGGCCTGAGGGTCTCCATCACTAAGGCCCAGGTGGTGCACACGCTGCAGGTCCCACACTTTGAGAAACACAACATGTGTTAGGACAGTGGCTCCTTTCTGATCTCTGCCCCAAACCCTGGCTCCTTTAGTTTGTCCATACATCTACCAGAAGTGGTCACCCAGCTGATCACAAACCCAGCAGCACTACACCTTCATCCACCTAGAGAAGCCCAGGTTTCTTAGCAGAGTGACCATCTGCCCCTCCTACAGTATTGTGGGAATGTTGGGGGGTGAGAGTTGCAGGTGAGTAGAGGGAAGGCCTCCTGCACTCAGGGGTCCCCACCTGCCTGAGGAAGGAGCCCTGTACTTTTGTTGAACATACTCTCTGCACCTGATGGACAAGTGAGGAGCTGGGCTTCCCCATGCGTGAGCAGGATCAAGGCCTGGAGCCGGCTCAGAGCTGTGCTCTCTCTGATGAAGGCATTTTAATGCCACAGGTAGAAAACAGCTGAGAAGCCATGCTCATCAGAATGAGCAAGGGGGAAAGCTTTGGATTGGGGACAAAAGGGAGCCACTGATATTCCTTTTTCTCATAGTGTTTGGACAGGATATCATGTCTGCATCTTGTACTATGAATAACTACTATGAAGACAACAATATTCAATGTATTACTTATTGAAACTGGCCTACTAATTTGTTTTGAAACTGTCTCATTGCTGTTTCTCAATAAAATTAATTTTTAAAAATAATAAAAAAATAAAAGCACGGGAGCCAGCCTGGTCTCCAGAGAGGTGTCAGTAGATCCAAATGTGACAGACTGAACTTGAACCATTTTCAGATGTACTTTTGTTGAACATGAAATGTTTTTTTGAGATGACACTTAACTTTTCCCTGTGTTTTAGAAGGTTTGTATATTTTTTCCACCGTGAACACATTTGTTGTGTCTCCCTTCAGACTAGCCAGGTATCACCCTGGGATCCTTCAGCGTGGAGCCCTGACCAGAAGCCATGTGCCCTCCTCCATCCAGTCCCTCCTCTTATATCTTAAAAGTGGTGAAGTGAGAGCACGGACATGGTGTCACTGGCCTCAGAGAGACAAGGTGGATGGGGCCCCTCTTCTGCACATATTAGCTCAAAGAGGACAGAGGCTGGGCCGGAATCCTCAGGGACCTTTGCAAGAGAAGCCTTGCTATGCTTCTAAAAATGTTCAAGTGTCAATTTTTGCTCAAGTTTTATACTTTTAAGATGTGAACAGTGCTTTTTTATGAATAACTATCAGAAATAACATTTTGACCAAGTAAAATGTTTTCTTTTTTAATTTTAATTTTAAAAAAATTTGTCTCTTTTTGAGACAGGGTTTCACTGTGTAGTTCAGGCTGGCTTTAAACTCACTTTGTAGCCCAGGCTGTCCCAGATCTTGGAGCAATCCTCCTACTTCAGCCTCCCAGTGCTGGGATTAGATCTATGGAACACCACGCCTGGATAAAATTTATTTTCAAAAGAAGCGGCATTTGCCTTTTGTGGATGATGCCACATGGGTAACTTTTTAATGGGATTCATTTCAGTAAGATTAGGTTTTCAGAGGGAGTCAGGGTCCAACACACACTTGCTGTCCTTGAGGATTGTGTGACCCATGGGCACTGTGACCAAAGGTCACTGTTCATCCCATTGTAAGATGGCCTTGTTACTTTCCTTGTTGTTAATATAAAAGCCCAGTAGCCACAAGTTATGGAAAGAAAGATTTATTTACTCATTTTTATTTTTTGGTGGTACCAGGGATCAAACTCAGTACCTTGTGCTTGCCAGACAAGCACTTATTCCACTGAGCTATCTCCCCAGTCCCAAGGAAAGGTTTATTTAGCTCACAGCTTATAGAGGCTTCAATTAATAGTTGGCTGGTTTCAAGGTATGGTGGCCCAGGGCCATTATGGAGGAGAAACAACCTATGGCAAACAGGACAGGCAGAAGACAGCAAGCAAGCAACAAACAACCCAGGAGGTTGTTTGTGTACCTTATATGTTATCTAGAGTAGAACATCATACACCCTTGATTCTAACATCACATGCTTGAGGTCCAGCCTCCTCTAAGAAGCCCTGCCACTGACTCCATGAAGCTTTAGGGAGACATCTAGACTCAGCTGTGAGGGCTGCTGGAGTCAGAAATGAGCGTGGTGGAATTCTTGGGGCACCGGATGTGGCTAAAAGTCCACTAGGGTGGCTCACAGGAGAACCCCAGCAGCGAACATCTTTCACTTTAAGGCAGCCCTGGTTTATCGTGGTAAAATTGAGGACAAGCAACATGGCTAATTGAAATCCACAGGAAATCTCTAAAACTCATTTTTAGCACATGGTTTGTTTCCTTGCCCATCAAAGTTATTTACCAGATCTGCTGATCACGGAGCAGAATTGACTGATTTGAAATCACCCTCCGCATCTTCCCCCTTATTTAATGTTCAGGAGGAAAGGGAAGTGTAAGCAGGTACATGGCAAATTGAACATTGAGGACCAGCAGTGAGTGCTCGGATTCTTCTACCCCTGGGTTACTGCCCCTGAATCATCAGAAGTGGCCTGTTTTGCCTGCTTCCTGTTCCACAATGTAATTTTGCATGCTTGGAGTCATTCAGCAGTGCCTATTAGCAATAGGGTCCCTAATCAAAGGAAGGAAGTCAGTTGAAAGATGTCACCTTTTTGCCATTGCCTTCACATCCCTCTGCTGTCCCAGTCAGACCCTGGGTTTGATCTTTGGATCTGAGTACCGTGCTATGTTTTCACACTCAGGCTAGTGATACTGGGATTGAGTTGTTATATTTACCCAAGCTTGTGTGAGGTGGAAAGCCTTTGGACAGGATCTCAGGTCAGAGTGCCCTTGGGCCTTTTCCCCTCTGCAGTGAACTTCCTGTGGAACCCTTGGCCTGTGCTTCTAGCGGAGTTGAGTTTAGGGCAGTGATGTTGGGCCTTTTAGAGGCCGAGTGCCCAAAGTACAACCTAAAACCCACTTAATTGCTGCAAAGTGCCGGCATTGCAATTAAACCTGAATATCTGATGTTTGGCTGCTGGGGTGACTTGGATTGTGTGCCCACCACAGCACATGTGCCACACAGGTTTGTCATGCACCACTGGTCAAGACCATGTTTTCCTTTCATTTCAATGCATTATAGACCGAAATGTTTTCTCATGGCTGCAGATGACATGATCATGCTGTATAAATAATTTCTCTCTCTCACCTAGTACTTACAGGGCCTTGGCTTCTTCAGGTTACACCCCCCACCCCCTGCCGCCATATTTTGTGTGGACCTGAGGGCCATCTGCAAGTCTTTTGTTCAAGTTTCCACTTCAGAGCTAACAAGAAGGTAGCCTCTCTCTTTCCTCCCGGTTTTCAAGTGGGGTGAGACACAGCCCCTCTCCTCCCCAAGCCCTGTAGGGCACTTCACCGGAAGAGCACCTTGTCCCTGCAGTGAGAGGACAGGGGAGGCATGGGGGCCAGAGTGAGGTATAGGTTTCAGGCTCATCCATGATGGGTGGACCTGGGTGGGCTGAGTTCCCTCCCTCATTGCCAGCCCTTACCTCTGGGTGAACCGGTGCCTCTTTGCTCCCAGCTCACGCTACCTCTCCAGCTTCCTCTTTCTCAGCCAGATGTTTCACAGCCTATGTCCATGTTTTCAAACCCTTCTGGTCTGTTTGTGCCCAGTCTGCAGGCCACTCTAGAGCACACCAAGGTCTGACATGGACAAGGCAAGGCCTTCCCAATGGGGAGGCCTGGGCTACGCCTTGGCCCCCAGCTTGGGGAAGCTGCTCACCCTTCTCTTGGGGAAGCTTGGAACCCTTTAGCCAGAAGAGGGGTCCTGCACTGGTGGGCTGGAGGCCCTTTTCAGAAGATGGTGTCCCTGGGAAGCATGTCTGCCCTCTTGTCTTACAGAGGCATGGCATAGTTGCTGGGTTTGAGCAAGGAACTAATAGGCTAACATTTTTTTCCCCCCAGAGGATTCTGAGGATTGAATCTAGAACCTTCACACTGGACAATACCCCTGACTTTTATTTGTTTGTTTTGTTATTTTGAGGCAGGGTCTCACTAAGTTGTTGAATTGTCTAGGTTGGGCTTACACTTGTGGTCTTCTTCCTGCCTCAGCTTCCCAGAGCTTTGGAATACCATAGCTTCAGCCCAGCTTTCAAGGATTTTATTTTACTAGGGTTCAGAGAAATTCTGTCTGTATTGTATATATGTTTAAATATAGCATCTTATTTTATCAAATAGAGGCTTTACTAGAAAACAATATATAGTCTTAACTGGTCAATTAATATTAATCCTGAAAGAGAAAATAGACTTTTCCAATAAAATTAAATATATTTTAAGGGTTTTTTTTTTCAATACTTAAATTATAGCGGCCAGCGAGATAGCTCAGTGATCTAAAGTACCTGCTTAGACAAACTGAGGCAGGCACAGAGGACTGCAGTCTGGTCCCCTGCACCATATGCCACTCCAGCCCTGGCTGAGCCAGCAAAAAATAAAAAAGATAAATTATAATTCAATAAACAATGACTCCTAGTTGGAGTATTCACTTCACTACTCCTTCAAAACTATACATTCATGATGCAGTTGATGCCCTGCTGTGTCACCTCCCCGCAGGATGCTATATGTACAGTTTGCCTTCATAACTCTGCCTCCTGTTGATTTTTAAAATGTTTGAGTGGAACATAGTATCACATTAAAATTTTGAGTTTTTCTTTTGGTTGATTACCAACAGCACCTCTTTTTATTTTTAATTGAACCCAGAGCCTTCATACTGTGCTGTATCCCAAGCCTTTTATATCATTATTTTGAGTCAGGGTCTTGCTAAATCACTGAATTTCCCAGGCTGGGTTCCAACTTGTGATCCTTCTACCTCAGCCTTCAGGGTCCTGGGATTACTAGCACCTCTTTGTACTTCTCTCTTGTAAATTTCATACTTTTTGTCTAACTTTCTCCTTGTTTTTTTTTTTTTGTATTGATATTTTAAGTTTTATTATTTTATGTGCTGGTTACTAAAATACATCTTTTCTATAGTTTAGATTGGCCTTCTCTGTAAGATCTTTTGTTTCTTGTATTAAACTATCATTTGATTTTTGTTTTAATGAATAGAAGTTATAAAGTCCAGTGGATTAATCTTATCTTTTGATGACCAGATATTTATATATTTATGTTTATGTGACAAAATATGCAGCCAAATTAATGCAACAGCAAGACATGAAACAGACTGTCACCGACTATATCTTGTGACTCTGACTCAACTTCCACTTGTATGTGTATAACCCAAAGTAGCCCGCACAAGAAGTTCTTTCTGACTTTGACTAGCAGATACTGTTTTGCAGCATGTTCACCCAATGTGAAATGCTCTTCCTCCAGCCCAGTTGCTGGTCTTCTGTCTTTGGCAGGCTTCTGGGTGCCTGTGGGTGTAGCAGAGTCCACGGGCCTCAGTGGCTTTCCCACAGGCGCACCCCTTGGGCACTGCCGAGTAGTGGGCGGGGCCGTGAGGGGCAGGACTGATGCGAGTCACGGACACGTTTGCTCCACAGAGAGTGGTGCTCTCAGTCCCTGATTTTATTTTTTTTTTTTTTTTTTTTTTTTTTTATGTGTGTGTGTGTGTGTGTGTGTGTGGCCAGCTCTGCCCACCAGGGGGCGGGGCTGGCTGGCATGTGGTGCTGGGGGATTGAACCGTGGTCCCTGTGCTTTGCTTAGCTTAGCTTGTTCTAAGTAGGTGCTTTAGACCACTGAGCCATCTCACCAGCCCCTCAGTCCCTGATTTTAAAAGGCTGATGCCTAGAGTGGGTCCCAGTGACAACAGCAGTGTGCTAGACGGCTGAGGCAGGCAGATCCCATCCTTGGAGATCCTCATTCTCTTGTTGCAGCGTCAGCTCCGGCACCGATGAAATTTGAAAGACCCCCAGGTATTTTTAAGGATGCCTAGATAGCGATGCTTGGAGCAGATACGGAAGTGGGGGGTGAGGGAGGTGTGAGCACCCAGTGCCCTGTTTGGCCCCGAAGGATCTGGGGTGCACACTTGCCAGGAGTTGAAGTGGGCCATGACCCAGGGGACAAGAGGCACTGGAGAGTGTGAGCATAGCTGCTGTCTGCAATGACACTGGTTCAGTGCCTGGGTTAGGCTGTGAGCTTGACAGGGGGCCGCCATTGGCTTCATTGCCACCCTTTCTGGCTGGACACAGGGCAGATGGGGCCCATTGCAAAGGAAAATGCCAAATGCAGCCTTAGAGCTCAGAAGAATACCAAACCATGCTGTCTGAGTGTGGAGAGTGGCCAGGGGATATCTTGAGGCAATTAAATGCTATTTTAAAACCAGAGGCAAAAGGGCAGCAGGCAGAGTGGATAAAAGGCATCTATATGTCTGTTCCCACGCCCATAAGGTCCCTTTTCAGAGTGAAAACATGATCTTCACCATAGCACCTGTCTCAAGGTGAACAGGTTCTTCCCAAGCCGCATGTGTATCCACATGCGTGTGAACCTCAGTGTCCCCATGTGTGAATACTTGGTACTGCAGATGGCAGGAGGAAACAATTGCTGAAGGAGGAGTTGCCGAAGTGGGGGAGTATTTGGGCTCTGAGCTGGAAGTTCAGAAGTGGCAATTCTGGAAACCCCAGCCCCACGAGAGACATGCGTACCTGCACACCCATGCACACCCACACACACTCATGCCTCCTTTTGGTGCTGCTGATAGGCCTATTGACACCACAAGGGCCTGAGCAGGGGTCACCAGGTACTGGAGTGTCTGTTTTTCAGAGTCAGGACAGTGTCCAGAAAGCCTTATCCAGAAGGTGTGTGGTCCTGTTAGAATCCCAGTGGTACCTCAGTTCATAGACTTCTTTCCAGGAATCTGGTCGCAAACAGTACTGGACAAGACCTGAATCAAAATTAGTGGTTAGGTTCAGTGTTAACCTTATGGGGAAATTTGACTCAGTTGTCGTCCAGTTTGGTTTATGACCACAGTTGTGGAAAGAATTAAGTTCTTGGACTGAGGTACTACAGTAATGCTCCAAATTCTGGAGCGCGGTGAAAGAGCAGGGCCTTGTGAATCAGAAAGGATGCTGTCTCCGACTCTGAAATCTCTATCATGTTGGGCAGCTTACCCAGTTTTACAGGCATTCCCTGAGCACCTTCCAGGACTAGAAATAAGACTGAAAAAGACAGAGGCGAGCTGGGTGTGATGGCACCTCCTGTGCTCTGGGAGGCTGAGTCAGGAGAATCACAAGTTTAAGCCCCATTCTGGGCAATTTAGTGACTTTAAAAAACTATATTTCAAAAAAAAAAAAAAATTAAAGAACCGAAGATGAGACTCAATGCAAAGACTGCAGGTTCCACCAGCATCTGTACTGATAAAGAAGAAAAAAAGCATCAGTGTCCTTAAGAAATCTCAATCTTAATAAGATTCCTGAAGTGGAAATTACCACGAGCCATGACAGTCACCTCTAGAGAACGTGGCACTGTGACAGGCGAGTTGACCAGCCTGTACCACCTTGCTTCCCCTCCTGCTTTTGTCTCTCTCCTCTGTGTGGCCTGGCCCTGCTGGGCCACCTCTTGGTGTTCCCTCTCTGTTGAAGACCTGGGCTCTTTGTTCCTGTGATATTTAATTTGCCTCCATCATAGCAATATATTTCCCCACTTGCTTTTCATTGTTGCCATCCATGCTGGTGGGAGTTTCTATGTTTGCTTTGTTTTTGCTAAATTTCTGTTCTGGTTTACTCTGAATGAGCTGTCAGAATAAACAAAAAATCCAATGTTAGATTCTCTCGTCACACATCTAACTAACCTTTTGCTCGGTACCCTGCAGTTAATGGCTGAAGGGAGCTCTCCCCAGCACCTCCAGGACTGACCCCAGCCCGCCCACTCCTCCCTCGCGTGCACTGAGCTGCAGCTTTTACACACACTTCTCTTCTCTCACAGGCATCTTTGCCCTCCATGTGCCCGGAGTGTCCTCCTGCCAACCTGGTCTCCACATCTTCTTATTCTTTCCATCCTGCCTCCCCTCGTGAAGCCTTCCTTGCTCTGCCCACTTCTCAAGCCAAAATTATCTCCTCTTTCTCGGTATCAAAGACTCAGAGAGAATGGCTTTCCAGATTCTATATCCATCTTCTATATCCACCTAAACTATCCAGTAAAAGTGGGTGTCAGGCATTTGCAGATCAATGCAGACTGAGGGAATGTGCCTCTCATAGACCTCTGGGTGAAAAGGTGTATCTCCAATCGTACAGCTAAGAATCTTTTTTGTTTTCAGCATGTGTTGCTGTCTTGAGATCAGCCATGGTGAAAGTATTTACACCAGGGAAATGAACAAGTGCTACAAAATAGGACTCCTCCCCGCCCCCGCCCTCAGGAAGCTAGCTTATCTGAGGGGGAACTGATGACCCTGCTGATGGGCATGTGTGTGTGGGGGGGTGTCTTATGGTCAAAACAGCACTGTCTGCTAGCAGTCCTTCCTCTTCAGCTTCTGGGGAAGCCTACGTGTGGTCAGAGTGGCTGGAAAGTATGTGGCTCCAGACATCGGTCCCATCCTCTCTCCTCCCCTGTGATGGAATTCTGTTGCCTATGTCCCCACCTCAGGGTTGTTCCTCTGTCCATGGCTGGCACAGTCACTTCCTGAGGCAGAACCAGGTACTTATGGTGGATCTGTGCATCTGTAGTTCTTCAAGTCCACTCTGAAGTAGAGTCTTGTCCTGGCCACACAGGTCTTGTGAGGAATTGAAGTGCAGGCAGAGGGGATCCTTTGTCAAAAACAGTGCCCGACACATTACTATTTGTGCGCCTACCTGGTGTTAGCATCCTCTGAAACAGCCCCAGAGCCAGCAAGGGCAGAGCAGGGGCTGGGGACCTACTGGGGCACTTGACCTCTTTTGGTTACAGAAGCCAAGGTCAGAGGACCTGGAGCACAGACCAAGAAGGAGAAAACAAGCCAAGAGATACAAAGCAAAGTATGGGTTAGGATAGCAGAGCAGGTGAATTGAGGCACCCACACCGGAGGTAGAAGCGCAGTGATGGCACTGGGAGGGGCACAGGATACAGGTGATGGACAGTGGAGATTGGAGGGGCTGGATGCTGGGAGAGCTCACAGCTTGGCTGCCTGCAGGGTTGGAGCAGGCCGAGGTGACCATGCAGGACATGGATGAGAACTGGTGGCTGTGGAGAACGCTGTCGGGTGTCTCTGCTCTTTAGGCAGGTGTTATGGTTTTTGCATAGTTGTACCCCCAAAGCCTCATGCAGTCTTCGGACGGCTTCTGGAGTTTGTGATTGATTATTGTGGGGGTGGATGCTATACCTGCCTGGGGCTGGTAATTTGCGTTTCAATGTAAGGAGGGAAGAGAAGCCAGCTGCCTGAACTACTGCTCCTCCTTTCACACTCATGCTCTTTGCCGCCACCATGAAAAGGTGCTTTCTGTTTTGTGCCACTCTGCCTTGGAGCCAGCTGAATATGGACTGAAACCTCCAGTAACTGTGAGCTAAAGAAACCTTTCCTTCCTTCATTTTGGCTGTTGGGTATTTGTCCCAACAATGAGAAAAGAGTAACTAGGACAGCAGGAAAATGGCGTCTCCTAGTTTGAGTGTGGCTTTAAAATGCCATACTGTCTGTTGGTGGCCTTCTCGCCTGTGTCCACCATGCATGGGAAGTTTCGGCTCGTGGAGATCTGCAGTCCTAGATACTGGGGTTGGGAGGTGAGGGGTGGAGAGTATCTGTTCTCACTGTGTCTTGTGCATAACGCTGTACTTACAGAGCGACACAGATAGCACCCTATTCGGGGCAAGTTCTTAGCTTTGGGACAGCTTGTGCCTGTCTTTTAGGAGTCTGGCCTCAGTCTCTTAGCCTTCCAGAGCAAGTCAGTTTTCATCTCACTCATGTTACATTTCTGTTGAGTTAGTATTTCTTCTGTTCATTTTCTCAGGGACAACTCCTTTAGGAAGCCAGTGTTGCTGTAGGCACCATGAGCAGGTGGCTTTGTTGGAGAGTCTCCCGGGAGCAGAGGACAGATGCCAAGGACAGCGATAGATGGCCACAGCTGCCAGTTACTCTCACCTGAATCAAGCTGGCTTTACTCTTTCATCATGAGAGATTTCTTTAACAAGGTTCTGAACACCAGCTCAGCCCTGGGAGCGCAGTTGGGTGGGCAGATGTGTCCTGTGCTATTGGTGCCATCGTTCTGGAGCCAGTACTTGCAACGACTGGTGTCAGCATGCTCACCTGCAGGACACGGATATGCTAGGGAAAGGAAGAACAGGAGAGGCGCACACACAATCAGCGAGGCTGAGCACATCAGGGAAACACTGAAGGAAGTGTCCCTAACTCACAGGCTCAAGACTCAGGCCAGACGACAAGACAAATTGTGGTCAGGGAGGCTGTCCTTCCCAGCGTGCAGGGCAGGAGCTGTAGGTAGAGATCTCTTGGAGTTTGTTGCTGGCAGGTTGTGAGGAGCCCAGGCCTCAGCCTCAGTTCTTCTTTCTAGCATGTCAGGGTCACCACATGGAAGTCAGTGGTGGATGGATGGTGGGCTGGGTGTGGGAGGTTCTCAACTGAGCTCCAGAGTTCAGTGCAGCGGGAGGAAAAAGAAGGAAGTTGTTTAGTGTCTTCCAAGATGTAATTGGTGGCTTGTTTTGTTTTGTTTGTTTGTTTTTAAAATGGCTAACTCCTGCTCTGGCCCTGAGTAATTCTGATGCTCATAGACCACAGGCTGAGCAGGGCCACGTCAGTGTGTCAGTACTGAACAAGTGTCCAAGTAGCAGTGCCCAGTGCGGCCTGGTGGGAGAAACAGAACCAGATCTGGAGAGATGAGGCTGAGACCCCCCACGGTCACTATTAGACATTCAGGTAAAACACTTAAAAATAAAGAGACACACTTGCTCTGCCTGTCGCCAAAGGCAGTTGGGTGGTGTAGGCCAGGGACCGCCCAGGAGCTCAGGCTCATGCCAGGAGCCACGTGCGGAGGTCAGCCTTTGGGACTCCTGGTGTGGTGTTCAGGAAGTGCATCGGACATGAGTAGCCTTTCATGGTAAACATAGGTGAGCATGAGCTGTTTGTGCCTTATACTAAGATACGAAGATAAGAAAAATAATCTAAATGGGAGTAGCTCTTAAGCGATTATGTGCTTTAACATCCAGCATTGAGAGCTACACATTTTTACTTCCTTCTGAGATTTTAGATTAGCAGCAGTGCCAGTGTATACCCAGTGCATCGTAGGTGCTTGATAAATAGTTATTGAACTGCATTATTTTCTCCCATAGAACAGTATATGCTTATTGGAAAAATCTGGGCTATCAAGTAAAAATAACCCAAGTTCTAACCACTTAGATCCTTCCAAATATTTCCAGGGCAAGTAATATATACTTTTTGTATATGCATATATATATATATATATATATATATGCGTGTGTGTGTGTGTGTGTGTATTCTTTTGTAAAATGAAGATACACTGTACCTGATATTTTGTAACTTGTCTCCAGGTCAGTAGATTGGGTCCTCCCATTTAGAGTCTGTAAGTGATATAGCGTCATGAGCTGTGTAGAGAGGGGTTGGCCAGTTTGTGTGCTTTGTGACTTGACATTTCTCACATGCTGTCCTCTATTTAGCAGGTGTCTTCTTCAGAGGTGCGCATCGGGCCCATGAGACTGACGCAGGACCCCATTCAGGTACGCCTCATCCTGCCTCAGTCGGGGCATGTGTCTGAGGGTGTGCTCCAACACACCTAGAACCGTCCGTGCCCTTCCATGCATAGTGCAGATATACATGTATTTGTAAATGTTTGCTTTCATTGACATCATATTTGGGAACTTACTTTTTTTTTTCCTCAAAGACTTAAAGATCGCTGCATGTTGAGTGCATGTCTAATCAGCGAACATGTGGTAGATTGTGAGGAAGAACGATTCTTCCACCAAAAAACTAGCCTATCCTACATCCTGCTGCAGCCACAAAAGGGGGAAGTAGTGTGGCTGGGCTGGGCTGCCGCCGGATGGGTTAGATTGCATGCATAGTTCCACTCCTGTGTCCCAGTGTTCTGTTTGCAGAGTGGAGATAATAGCACCTTTCTCAAAGTGCTCTGTGAGTAGCGCAGAACAGCACCAAGGGCCTGGCCATGGAAAGGGCTGTCAAGTTTTAGAAGCTGAGAACCATGAGAAGCTCCCTTTTCCTGTCCCATGTGACCCTAAGCCAGGCAGCTTCTTGGGTTCTGTAACCCACAGGTTACCAGGCTCCCAGGACAGAAGACTCAGCTACCTGTAGGATGAGCTCATCCTAACAGTGACAGCAGCTGTATCTTCCTGGCCCGTGTCCAGCTTTCTGGGCCCTCATCAGTAAAACAGGTACCAAAGGGCTTTGTAGGAGTTGAAATCATTTTACAGTGCTCATCAGCATGTAAATCAGCTCGTTATCCTAAATAAGGGGGCCTTATCCTTGTAACAGCTGTATTTTGCTAGTACCTTAGAAGCCTGCCCTATGCTTGGATACATGAAATGCTTACAAGATGAGGACAAAGCAGCCAGTGTATAGGTGACAGTGAAAGACAAGCCAAGGACATGCACTGTTGGAGTTATGAGCAAAAGGCAAAAGAAGACAGTGCTTTATAGATACTTGGAAAGGAAAAGCAAATCTAAGAAAAAGAAAAAAGAGAAGAGATTTAGTTTGGCAAAATTCATGAAGGCAAGTTTATCTTTTTCTGAGAGAGATAGAGAGACAGAGGCAGAGAAAAATAAACATGAACCACAACTATTTGTGTAGAACACAAACCAGTGGAAACTTCCAGTAATCATCCTGAGGGCACGTACTTTGTGTGACAGTTTTGAATAAGGGAGCTGATATCAGAAATGTATTTCCACAGCAATTTCCAGACTACTTCTTGGAGGGGGTGACGAGTGTAGTTTTAGATTAATCTTGCTTTTATTTTGCCTTATGCTGCACTGGTAGTGAGTGTTCGTGACAAGGAGGTCTCATGCTTTTAAAGATGTAATTTGCCAAGTTGTTAGGTATTCCAAATATTCATGAAGGTACACGTGTGCACTCATATCCACTTCTATCATATATTAGCATTATGCCCTATTTATTTTAGATAACTTTTTTTAACAAACAAAATAATACAGATACTGCTTAAGCCCTTTATTTCTTTTGCCTCCTTCCTTTCTTTTCTAAAATTAGTCCCTATGATACATATTTGGATACTTACTTGTAAATTATCAGTGGGAGCAGAAAGAAACCACGAAGACCAGATTAATATAGCCAAAGGACTCACTGAGTCCCAAGCCACCTAACCCTCTCACGTTTATTGAGGGCTAAAAACAGGATAAGGAACATGCATAATTAATTTGGTGTAAACAAACTACTATCTGTTTTGTCTTCTGCATTCACCAAACTCTAAGTTCATGAAACACTTATCAGATCCAAAAGCTGCAACTTTTGTTGCATAGGTCTTGCTTTATCTTGGTCTTAACCATCCAGCAGAAAA
>NW_004524904.1:475425-498949 GCF_000260255.1 Octodon degus
ATTTTTAAGGCTTATTTGAAAGATGTCACATTGTAATCATCATTCTAATTTTTCTCATTTAATATCATTTGATGTGATATTTAAGAACCAATTGTAAAATCGAGGATTTACTTTCTATTTTCTTCCAAGACCTTTATACTTCATACTGTTCACCTTTATATTTAGCATTATGGTCCATTTTGAGTTAATTTTTTTATACAGTGTGAGGTAGGGACTTGAGGTTCATTCTTTTTCATAGGGTATCTGGTCCTAGCAGCATTTGTGAAAAATACTCTTCTTTCCACTTGAATTGCCTTGATACCTTTGCTAAAAAGCAGTCAGCCATAAATGTAAGGGGTATTTCTGGATTCTCCATTTTATTCCATTCATTTATATGTCCGTCTCTATGCTGATACATACTTTTGATTATTGCAGGTTTAAAATGAAGCTTTAGTGCAGCTGTGAATTGTAAGCCCACAGCTTTCTTATTCTTAAAGACCATTTTAGCCATCTGGATTCCTTGCTGAATTCATTTATTAGCTTTTATGGTCATGTGTGGTGTTCCTTAGCATTTTCTATCTGCAAGATTATTTTTTTCTTTCCAAATGTGTGGATTCATCTTTCCCCTCACCTAAGAACATTTCAGAAAGCTTTTCGAGATACTTCCAGAACCTTTGCCACAGTGGCTGTACCATTTCGTACTTTTATAAGCAAGGTGAAACATCCCGTTACTTCAAATCCTTGGTAATATTTTGCTGTCTTCTTAGTTTAGCTATTGGGTGAGTACTGCAGTGCTCTTACCATAATGGCAGTTTGCATTTCTCCCTGCCTAGGGATGAGCATGTTTTCATTTGCTTATTGGCCATTTCCTGTTGCCTTTTGTGAAGTGATCTTTGATCTCTTTGTAAATGAGTTAATTTTTCAAGTTGCTGAAATCGAAGCAGTTCTTTACGTATTCTTGTTACAGGTCCTTTGTCAGACTTTGAGAATATTTTCCCTCAGTCTGTAACTTTTTATTCATTTCTCTGACTAGCTTTTGATGATGAATGTATTTCAGTTTGATTTGATTTGATGCTGCATAATACATATATGCATATATTATACGTGCTAACCAGTCACATTTTATAACACAGTCTCAGGTAATACCACATTTCTGTTCTTTCAAACACTTAATCTATTGCAGAACTAAATATCCCTTAATAATTTCACTTCCCCCACTACAGTTTTTAGGCAAATGAAACTGTTATCTGTAATTTTGAATTTATTACATTTGATATCAAAGTGTACGTGATAGTTTTGATTTACACTCAGTCTTTGAAATGTAATAATAAAATGAACTCTGTGAATCTTCCACTCTAAGCAAGAGCTGGAGTGTCACTGGGGCTGCTGGGTATCTGGCCTGTTCCCGATGCATGAGTCTGAGACCAGATGACAGCAATGCGTCTGCCCAAAAGTCCCTGTCTGAGTTTGGAAAAGGCATTCAGAGATTCTAAAAAAAGATAAGAAGTGCAGCTTAGGACCAAGGCCAATACTACTTGGTCTCCTGAAACATGGCCGTTTTCCTGATCCACCGGCTCTGCATCTTCTGAGCACCTACTGTGTGCAAGTCCCCCTGCTGGGAGCTGCAGGGCTGGGGAAATGGCGGGCTGCTCCCTACCCACACAGGAGTTTGGAAAGTGGGTTATAGTGTGCATAACATTCCGACTTCAGCGGCACAGAGAGCTGATCACGTATCATGCTTCCTTGTCCTGATACTTTCATGTTTTTGTTTTGTTTTGCTTTCCTTTGAAGAAAAGTATCTGTTCTGTTACTTTACTGGAACGCCAAAAATATTAGTTAGCAACATCAGCCAAGAGCCCTGAGGGTTTGGGAGGAAATGGCTGAATAAGAGTATTTTGGGATGCAGTTGCTGTGGATGGTGCGCTCCAGAGTTCACAGGGACTGGGGAAGCTGGGGCAGGAGTGTGGGGCTGCGCCTGGGAGGGAGTGGAAAGGGCCGGCAGGGCCGCAGGAGCTCATAGCACCTCTCTCCTGGGTGAGTGGCTGTGACTCACAGAAACTCTTATTTTCCAATCTTGGCAAGAAAATAAAAAGGAAAATATTATGAGGCAGTAAATTCATATCAACATGACACTGTCCCAAGCCCGAGTGGCCTTTTCCTCAATGCCTAGGGCACATTTATTTCCCCAGCGGGTAGAACTGATGTGTTTTTGCTTGGAGAATCCTGTCCCCACACCCTTGCACTGGGCTTCCCAGTGAACTTAGAGTCAGATTTCCATAACTGTGGTCCAAACTTTTTCCAAGGAAGGCAGAAAAAAGCTTCGTCCTTCAAACCTTCTATGTGGACTGCTGTTGTAGCTTAGTGGTAGTGTGCTTTCCTAGGGTACCAAGGCCCTGGGTTTGATCTATATCCCTGCAAAACAAACAAAACCACAAGCAACCCTTCCTCCAGTGCATGTTGGGTTTGCCATAGTGGTGATGGCATGGCCTCACAGGGAGCTGACCAGTATACATTAAATAAACTTGGGATGGAGATGCACAGGGAAGTGATGGAAGGGCACAGACCGAACAGCCTGCTGTATGCTCATGTCCCTTCCCACCCTTTCCCTGCTGCTGCCCAATTGGTTGTGTCTTCTCCCTAGACCAGCCAATCTCGTGGAGCCCCAGAGTTGTTAGGAAGCCTTGGCCCAATATTTTAGAGGATAAAATGAAACTGAAGGTAAGGAAGTTACTTAACCTAATGCTGTCAAAGGCTCCATGGGCAAGCCAGCCTCAGTTCCCATCCTGCCAGCTGGATGGCAACAGACAAAACTCTTAACCATCTAAGCCTTAGTGTCTGTCTATAAAATGGGCAGTGTGCTCATTTCCTAAGAGTTGGTAAAAGTTTTACCTGAAGAAGTTAATTTGAGGAGCTTCAGGTATAATGGCTGGTCAGTAGAAAGTTCTTGCTAAACTATAGTTCCTACCAGCAACATTTCCCTAGGAACATTTAGAAGTTCCCAGACTGATTTATTTTCTCCTAAATTAGCTCCTTTTCTGATCACAGTAGGTGTATATGTATGGTCTAGTCTAGAATAACCTCCTGGCTGCTGGGGTCAGGCTTAAGGACAAATGGTATTCTGAAATTGGGTTAGTAAGTGGACATTGGAGTCCATTTGGTGATGTTTATTTAGAAGAGTAGTAATAATGAACATATACCGTTATTTGCAAGTTAAGGAAAAATCTTATTCTCATCTTTTTCATTATCCTTCATCAGAGGAAATAATTTCACCCTTGTTATGGTTTAGATCTGGAATGGCCCCCAAAAGTCTCACATTCAAAGGTGGGGCCTCTGGAAGTGGGGGTCAGTGATGAGTCCATTGATGAATTCACCTGTGCTGGTCACAGGTGGAGCCTAGTTGGAAGAAGAGGGTCATTATGGGCATGACCTGAAAGGTTGTATTCTTGTCCCCAAGCCTCAGACAGACAGACAGACAGACAGACAGACAGACAGACACACACACACACACACACACACACACACCCCTCTCTGGCTACTGCTGGCTAGGCAGCTTTCCTCCAAGATCCCCTTCTCCTGTGCCACTGCTGCCTTGGAGCCAGCATGCATGGGCTGAATTCCGCCAAACCATGAGTTGAGCAAACCCCTGTCTTCAAGTTGTGGGTGTGGAGCATTTTGTACCAGACAGGAAAGCTGACTAATTTAGCTGTCAAGGCAGATTATTGTTATCCTCAAAAGATCATTCTCAGCTTTTTCTTGATAAAACTTGTAAAAGAAATGGTTGTAAGAATTTCCAGCAGAGTGAGATGACATGGGCCAGAACTGGGGAAGATGGCTGGAGGAGGAATGGGAGATGTGGGCTCCAGCTCTGCCCCTGACTTGCCTAGGAGTCATGGTCCTCCTCTGTGGGTGGAGGCTGGGTGACCCTCCGTGATGCCCTTGTCCTGGCAGCCTCTTGTCCTGGCACTGCCTTCACATGAAGACTCATGCTTGTCATCCTCTTGCTCATTCTGGATCAGTCTGCAGACTCACTCTAACCCGTGACAAAAGATGAATTAAACTTTGTGATTCCTGGAAGATGTACGTGAACTTTTTGTTTTTAGAAATAGATGCTCTGCCTGATCGCTTGAGGTCTTTATTAATCACACTTGGAAAGCAGTGAAGATAGTTTTGCCCAGGTCCAGTGTGCACCACAAATTTCATGAAATAGCTGTACAATACAGAGCCCCCAAATGTATTTCAGATCACAATTATTTTGGGTTTTAACTGTGAATAATGATGTGGAGTACAAACTTTGCTGCTTCCTCTTGCAGATCACTATATATGCAACAAATCCAGAGTGTGATCTGTTATTTAGCTTGAGTTCTGACAGCAGAGTGTGTAGTTCTGTTGCTTCCTGTCTCCCAGGGATTAACTATGTGACTTCGTGCATGGATAGATCACTGAGAGAGGGAGTGACCCAGTAGAGCCCAACATGCAACAGAGGAATGAAAAGAGATGATACCCTAAGTGAACACAGAATTGAGCATCCACGGGGTAAGAGGACAGAAGCTCTTGCATGGCTGCCTTTAAGATTCAGTTCGTGAAACCAGTGAAAGTCAGGCTTATGATCCGAAGTGAGTCCACCACTGCTGTGGCGAGAAGGATGAAGGTGTCCCAGAGAAAGTGAGGCCAACAAAACATGTCACTTCCATTACAGGAGCTCAGGGAGGGTGACAAGTCTGGAGGCAAAGAAGGTGAGAGGCCTGAAGCAGATCCCAGGGGAGGAGAAGGGCAGTTCACCTGGGTGTAGGAAGGGCGCCTCCTTCCCCTTCTGATTTATGCAGCTGGAAGTCTGGGGCAAGCACTCTTCAAACTACTCTTTTTTTAAAAAAAACGTATTTAGTACAGGGTCTACAGGGTCTCACTACATAGATAGTCAGCATTGTACTGATCCTCCTGTTTTCAGCCTCCCGAGTGCTGGGATTACAGGTGCACATCACCACACCCAGTCTCAGTCACTGTCTCAGTATGCCCCCCAAGGGGTGGGGGAGGGAGGCCGGGCTGGCACAGCATGCAGGGTATGGAACCCTGGTCCCTGCACTCTGCCTAAACAGGCGCTTCTGAGCTATCTGGCCAGCCCTTCAAACTACTCTTGATAGATAACCTTTAAAAAAGCAATGAAATCTCAGTTGTGAGAATGTTTTACAGGGTGCTACATGAATACTTGTTTTACATTTTATTTTTATTTCTCTCTATATGAATAACTGTAAAAGAGTTTGCGATGATTTGATAAAAATCTTTGGAGGTCACAGAACAGTCATGATTCTGTAGATATTGCTGTGCCTGATCATCTTTTTGATCTGGTTCTATCCTGCAGAGGGATGTGATCAACAGTTGTGTCCTGACTCTGGATAGAGCCCAGCTTAGCCGAAGTCTGCCCCAGAAGGAAAATATTTCCTCATTGTTTTAGGCTTCTGCCCAGATCTGTTCTTTACTTTGTACTCTTATGCTGGGTTATCGTCCTAAGTGAGGACTGAGTGCTGCAGACAGATGGCCTCTTCCTGCTTACACCTGGACTCCTGACCACGCTCTGTCTGGCCATCACTCGTTGGTGCATTTATTATAATTAGCTGCTTCTCTGACTCCCTTCATCGTCTCAGGGGCAGAAACTGGCCTCTGGCCCCTGGCTGTCTGTCCTCTTTTTAGTCTAGCTCTTATCCTTCTGCATAGTATGTCACCAATAAATATTTTTGAATGAAGGTTAAGCATATTATTTAGAGCAAGCATATGGGTTAGTTTGCTTTTTTATTTTTATTTTTTGGTGGCACCAGGAATTGAACTCAGCACCTTGAGCTTGCCAGAGAAGCACTTATTCCACTGAGCTATCTCCCCACCCCCCATTCTTTTTTTCTTTTTTTATAAATCAAGTTTAGCTACATGCCTTTAATGATGAGTTTTTGGAAATATATTTTTGCAAAATCATTTTATGAGATTTGCCTTAGTGAATGGTCAGTAAATATTAATGAATGGCTGAGTCTAACAGTAAAACTAAATACTGGTAAGTAAAGTATTAAAGTTGAAGGGAGACTGCATGGCTTAAGTTTTTACGAGTTGTGCTTTTGGTAGAAAGTAACAGCTGCTTTACAGAAAAATGTAAATAAATGGATAAGAAACACAGAATATAAGATTTCTTTGCAGAAGCCAAGGAAGAGTCGAAGGCAAAGCCAAGGCTTGGGAACGGTGGTAGTGAGCCACCTCTGAGCTCCCTGATGGTGAGGATTTAAGATGCTCCCATTAGTGTCTCTGCTCTAATGGGCTGTGGCTCCTAATGCTCAGCCCCTGGGTCCCTCTGCGCAAATTCCAGATTCCCAGGAAGAGTACTCTTAGGTCAGCTATCATCTAGGCCATGGCGACAAAGTCCCATCTTGGTTGGTTGGATCCCACCCTCCCTCTCCTGCAGAAGGAGTGATTGTCCAGAGCTGGGCGAGCCTTAACAAAGACAGTTTGTCTACCATGGTGTTTTGCTCTAAAATGTGTATTTTTCTTCCCTATTGATTTTCACTTTGCTTAGGAGTTAAATAATTCAAAAACCAGTTTCTCTAAATCAATGTTTTATAAATGGAAAGAATTTTAAATAAAATCCTAAGAAATTCTCTGGTCATATTATAGTCTTGTTTTAAGATGTAGACTATTATTATTCAGGGATAATAAGGCCAACAGATCAGGGGACCATTGCCATTGAAAAAATTTTCTAAGAGGAAAAGCCATGCCACATTGCACAGGGCTGTCTAGGACCACATCGGCATCAGTGGGGCCAAGGGATAGGAAGAGGACAAGGACAGGACTTTGCTGCAGTGTGGGGGACATTATGGCAGACAAGCTTGGCCAGTGGGGACGTTTGAGGTGGTCTGGGTGATAAAGGCTGTTCCGGATTGCCTGGTACTGGGTCCTGAGTGGTCAGGACAGGGGGATAGCAGCCCACAGCCCAAGAACCCTGGGGGGTGTTTGAGGTGTGACGTCGGGATTGGTCTGTGCAGGATCGCTGAGCTCCTGGCAATCGGTCTTGTGGCTCTGGGAATCAGTGACTCCTGGGAGAGGCTGCCAGCGAGGTCCAGATGGCACAGCCTCAGGAACACAGAAACTAAGCAGCATAATTAATACAACTTCATCTTTGTAAAGGTTTGTGCCCAACAGTGACCTGGCCGTCGGCCACAAACTTGACCTCCCCCATTCCTCCACCACACAGGTCTCCTTGTGTCCCTGGGCACAGTCTGGGCCCTTGGGGCCTCTGGGGCCTTGGGAGCACTTCCTGGAGGACTTCTCCCTTAGCAGTCCACTCCTTCCCTGACTACCTCCAGCCTCTGCCAGCACCCATGCCTGCTCCGTCGCTCAGCTCTGCTGCATTTCTTGTGGCACTTATAATTTATTAATATTCCAAAGCAGCTCCTTTGTCTCTCTACCATGACAGTCACGGAGTCTTTATTTTGTTTATCCACAACACTGTTTCAGAACCAAGGAAAAAATAGAAAAGCCTCTTGTATTTCTCCAAAAATCCTATAAGTAGTTAATCAGGCATCAAATATTTACTGAGCAGCTTCCAACGGCCAGGCTGGGGCTGGGGGAGGGGCAGTGGCGCAGCAGGGAGCAAGGCTGCAAGTCTGCTCTCCTGAAGCTTCAGCCCCAGCCCCAGCGGCTGCAGAGTGGGAGGCAGAATGAAAGTAAATGAGTAGGTTAGAAGGGGAAGGGCTGTCGCTAGCCTTCTGGCTGGTGCGGAATTGGGATGGTGACAGGGACCTGTGAGCGTGGCTCCCTTCTGTTCCACGAGTGGGGCTTTTCAGGGAGCAGATACAGGCAAACTGTCCCCATTTTTACTTCTGTCGGTTTCACCCTGCGTGGTCATTCTTTTCGTACTTTGGCAAAGCTTGAGTGTTTGAAGGAGTTTCTGAGGTTGTTTTGAATTCCTGATGTTCCTGTGACTTCGCAGGGGTCTGAGTGCTGTGTTTGGAGAGGGCCTCGGCCTTGGAGGCGAAAGCCGTTTGCACTGGAGCTCCACACATGCACGCGCAACTCTGCCTGCACTCATTATGCTGTCAGTAATTTCACAGCTTGTCGTATTTGAAAATAAAGATAATTAGGGAATTAAAAATACTTGAAGTTGCAGCAAACAGCAATCTTCCCCAGTGAGACAGAGCCCCTGTGTCTGATCGTGCCTTACACTAGCTAGGGAGCTGCTGTTCTGGTCACGTGTCACAGCCAGGATGTAGGTCACAGAGATGGAATGAGTTGTGTGACACCCCAGTGACCAGTCCAACAAGGTAGTTTCCAGGCAGAGCCTCGTGTGTGTGTGTGTGTGTGTGTGTGTGTGTGTGCGCGTGAGTGTGTGTGCGTGTGTGTATGTGTATGTGTGTGCGCGTGCATGTATGTATGTGTGCGTGCATGTGGTATTAAACCCAGGTCCTTCACCTGGAGCTACATCCCCTGCCCTTTTTTATTTCTTGAGACAGGGTCCCACTAAGTTGCTAAGTTGCCCATCCTGTACCAAGACTTGCTCTCCTCCTACCGCCCAAAGTGCTGGAATTACATGCGTGCAGCACTGTTCCCCGCTCAGAGCCCCATGGCGACCCGGCATATTCCAGGCCTCTCTGTGCTGTGGCCTCTGAGGACTGTGACATCTGCCAAGTCGTTCTATTCTCTGTGTTTCAGGTTTTGCTGATCTTTGCAAAGGAAGACAGTCAGAGTGACGGCTTCTGGTGGGCCTGCGACAGAGCTGGCTACAGATGCAACATCACTCGGACTCCGGAATCAGCTCTCGAGTGCTTTCTAGATAAGCATCATGAAATTATTGTGATTGACCACAGGCAGACTCGGAACTTCAACGCAGAAGCAGTGTGCAGGTACCGTGCTCCCGCTGCAGTGCTCCTGGCTGCTGAATGACTCAAAAGGAGCTTTGTTTCTAGGTATCTTTGGTCCCATCCCAAACATTGCTGTAACCTGTGTCAGCTTCCCTAAGCAGCATACACAGGGCTCTGTGACGAAAGCTATAGTTCCTCCCTGTGCACTTATCTCACCCTCCTGGGTATCCACATTTAGTTTTCTTTTTTTGTGTGTGCAGGGTCTCACTACACAGCCCACATTAGTAGTGATCCTCTTGATTTCTGCCTCCCAAGTGCTGGGATTACAGGCGCACACCACCACGCCCGGACTCCATCACTGGCTTAGTGCACCCGGGAGCGGGGCTGGCGCGGCATGCGGAGCCAGGGATCGAACCCTGGCTCCTGTGCTTACCTAAGCAATCACTTAGTCCCCTGAGCTATATGGGTGTCCACATTTAGAGTGTACTGAATTTTGAAGTCTGAGCTGGTCCTCCCTAAAAACTTCAGGTTATTCCTCTTCCTACCACATGGATCGCACATAAAAAATACCAGAATTCATACAGTTCTCGTTACACAGATAGAGTTGGGATCTAAAGGAGATATTTTAAGCTTCATTATTCTGTCCCCAAATGAACATCAGAAATGTGTGAAATGTAAAATGTTCCGTGCCTGGGACAGATGGGCTGATCCTGAAGTGGGCTTCCCAAAAACAGCAAGAAAGCGGCCACAGTGCGGCAGCAGCATGGCCTCAAGGGCCCGTGTCCCCCACATCAGCAGCAAATGCTGCACTCTGGGGAGCAAACACATGCCTATTCATATAGCAATGCACAGTCACAGGAGGAGGCTGGGGTGCACTGAGCCACTTAGCAGAGGTAGAATGCTGTGCCACTAGATGGGAAGAGGTCACGAAGGAAACAGTAGGCCAGGACAGAGGCCAGTTATATATGGAGCTCAAAAATTTATTTATTTATTTATTTATTTATTTATTTATTTATTTATTGTATTTTTAGGGGAGGGTCCACAGGGTGTCCAAGGTCTCACTACTAGATCCGACTTATAGTGATCCATCTGTTTACAGCCTCCCAAGAGGATCTCACTACACAGCCCATATTAGTAGTGATCCTCTTGATTTCTGCCTCCCAAGTGCTGGGATTACAGGCACATGCCACCACACCCAGTCTCATTTTTTGGTTTTATTTATTTATTTATTTATTTATTTTTTGTATGTAATTTTTTTGACTACTTGTAAGTACAAAGAAAAGTTTGAAGTGGCTTCTTTAAAGCATTTTTTAAATGCATTTAGTACAGGGTCTACAGGGTCTCACTGCATAAATTGGACTCATAGTGATCCTCCTGTTTTCAGCCTTCCAAGTGCCGGAATTACAGGCGTGCACCATCATGCCCAGTCTCAATCCCTGTCTCAGTGCACCCCAAGGGCAGGGACAGCATGGTACACCAGGGATCGAATCCCAGTCCCAGCATCTGCCTAAGCAAGCACTTTAATCCACTGGGCTATCTAGCCAGCCCATAAGTGGCTTCTTAGACTCTTTTGTACAAACAAGAAATTAATGGGCAAAGAGAAGTTTTTATTACAAACAGTGCCTTCCTATTCATTGATGAATCTCATTTTCTTGAAGGAGAATTTTCTGGAGTAACTACTTATAATGGTTTCAAATCTTACATTTTTGCATAGGAATGTGTTCCTCTTTAATCTATAAATTATGTAAATACATTTAGTATAAATGCATATAAAATATTTGGATATTATTTTAAGATGTATATTTTCTTTCTAAATAAAAATATTAGAATAAAGTTGGGCCCTTGATATCTTAAATACTATATCAAGTTTTTCCTGGACTTAATTTTTTTTCTTTTATGGTTTCATAATAGAAATACCATAGTCCTTAGGCATATGTAGAATGATTTAAGATACACTTTCATTGGACAGGAAAACATAGAGGAAGAAACCCTTTAATTCAAGCTAAGTCCTTGTTAAGTAAATGAGCTTTATGTTTTCCCCTAAATGTAAAGAGATGGTTTTGGAGTCTAACCAGCTTCTGTGGTAGCTGCTTGACTGAGCACTGGGGGAAGCCATGAAGATCAGGAGCCAGGGGTCCCTGCCTGATGGAGCATTTGGTGACCCTTGCTGCTCATGTTGAGGCTGCTGGATTTGTGGATGCTTATCAGCAAACATTCCCTAAGAAGATGGGTGGGGGACATGCTCCTGGTGGGCAGGCGTTCCTTAGTGTCCTCTGTGACCCTGCATCCCTGGCTTCGAACTGCCCTGGGCCTTGGTCTTGGCCAGGTAAACTTGCCTGGACTCCAGCATCCCTGCCCCGCATCCTACCCCGTGCCAAGTCTGCGCTAGTCCTCTCCCCCACAGTGAGGTCCAGGTTCCCCTTAGTACACAAGCTCCTTTGGAGTGGGGAGAAAGAAGAGCTGACCCCTGAGTGCTGCACCACCTCCTTGAGATGGGCGAGGCAGGGAAAAGTGATGAGGGCACAGTGCTTCCCTAGAGACCAGAGTGTGCATCTGAGTCGCCCTGTGTGTCTCTTATTTGATGTGTGCTGGTTCTTCTGCTAGGCATCTGGTGGGTGCCTAAGAATAAGACAAGTGTAGCAACCCTAGAGGGCACCAACCTGGCCCTGTGTGCACTCAGGCTGCTCCACCAAGAGCTTGTCCACTTTGACACCTTGAGGAGGACTGCTTTCCAGCAAGGCACTACCGATTGCTCACTTTCTTGCTGCACACACAGAATGGGCTCTGAAGGATCAGGACAGGGAAAGATACACATGAAAGGCCAAGGAATTGGGAAACAGAAGAGGTTGAAGCAACAGAGCTGCTGTGGTGGTGGGGATGGAGGTGCACGGATGGTGCAAGTCCGTGGGCATGGGGAGCAGCAGAAATGCCTGCAACCAGGGAGGAACAAGTACAGGAGGTTTCGCAAATTACTCAGGAGAGTTTTGGCCTTAGAGATGATAGGTTTTTTCCAAGGACTCTCAAGATACACAGAGTCCAGACCAAGGAACAGGTCCAAACAAGCATGCTCCTTTGCACTGTGAATTTCTATAAAAAAGATCTCTAAATCATAATCCCCTGACCAGAACAGTCCAGACTCCAAGCTGCAACAGAACATATCTGCTAAGAGTTATGGCTCTCAAAATTATGTCTCTTTTTGATCCTCTTAGAGTCCTTGGGAATAAGCTATACATGGGCGGTCTTGGTTCAGCACATCTCATTCCATAATGACAGTTACTATATGGCAACATTTCTCAGCTCCAGCTAATAACCAAGTTGCTTAATGTATTGAAGCTCCAACAACAGAAGAACTGAAAATCTGGGGCAGCTCCTTGAGCCGTCTTCAGCAGGCTGTAACCTTTGTGTGTGTATCCATCTGCCAGCAAGTGCTGCAAATTTTATTCCACTTTCTGAGCTATTATGTTAAAAGAAAAAAGATCTAACCCAATTAGTTCCCCCAATACAAACTGATAACTAAGGAATTATGACCGCCTGTTTTTTTTCAGAGTGGAAGTTTGATCAAAACACATAAACTGTAAGTGGAATTTGCCTTTTTTTTTGAAGTGGAGAATTGGCAGTCTGACCTGTTGGATCATTGCCTGAGAGTTGACACAATTTTTTAAAAATGAAGAGATTGTTCTAATCCACAAGGGCATCTTTTTTTGTTGTCTTTTATGTGTTCTAAAACATATTCTCCAGAGGGAGCTCTGGTTGGGGCCGCTTTCGGGGAGCAGAAGTCTTGTTCATTTAATGCAGCACGGGTCACCTTGCTTGACTTGGAGCTTTGTCTTTGCAGGTCGATCCGGGCCACAAACCCCTCGGAGCACACGGTGATCCTCGCAGTGGTGTCACCAGCGTAAGCACCCCAGCCCTGTTCACACTAAAACATTTGTCTCCTCTCACCCAGATTTTGAGCTAGCTGCGTCACAGGCGTGTGTGGGCCCTAGAATACCAGTTTTAAATTTTGTGTTGGGCTTTTTTGTTTGTTTTGCAAGTTTGTGGAAATGCTTATAGGTCTTTCTATCTTATGTAATTGTGGTTAGCACATTCCCATGCGCTTCAGGGAAAATAAAAGTTTATCATCTCTATATGCCAGAAATGGCAAAAAATGCCAAAGAGGAGGCCTGGAGAGAACATTGTTCCTGTTTATCTTTTTTTTTTTTTTTAAAGAAAAGACATGAAAAGGTGTTCAGGTGGTTTACTTAAGAAGAAACTAAAGAAGGAAAGAACTCTCACTGGCTACTTCCTGCTGACAGGAGCTGTTGCAGTAGGGGCTGAGGTGCTTGTCAGTTTGATGAGTCTGGCTCACGTGGAAGCCAGTGCCAAAGGTCTCAGCCAGGACAAGAAGCTCCTTGATGGTGAAACCTCGTATCCTGAATTGGAGGAATCTTGGAAAAAAAGTTTAAGAAGACAAAGTGCTATGCATAACAAGAGAATGATCATGATTAGAGGACCTAGAATGGGAAGGATGGTAGGAGCCCACTGTCCCCAGGTGGACCACCAGGAGCACCAGGAAGAGGAGCCTGTGGTGCCCAATGTGGGCCTCCAGTGCAGGGGGCTTATTTACACTGTGTTGTCTAGCTGTCTTGATAACTATGCTACTACTTGAAACGATGCTACTACTACTTTTGTGTCCTAGAACTCTTACTGCATTGTGTTTTTGAGAGGTAGTATATAAAATAAAGGGTTGGGTCGGATTTGGGAGAGTGAGAGCCAGGGCCTTTAAAAGGGCCTCTTGTAACTTGCAAAAGGAAGAATATATAGTAGTACAGTCAAGGGTTCCGATAAGGAGTGTTTAGATGCTTTTTAGAAAGGTTAGGCCAGGGAAGCAAAGTTAGAATCCAAAGGTGAAAGTTAACTAGACCAAGGAAAGACAGGACTTGTTGCTTTGTAGGAGGAGGCCTTTGGAGTTTGCGGAGGAGAGCTTTGCAATTGGCAGTGATCAAGTACATAGTGGGAGCAAGTGGAAGTCTTAGGTATTTGACTTTTGGTGAAACTATTTGAATTTTGGCAGAGGAAACCCTATATCCACAACCTGAGAAAAAGTTGAGAAAAGTAGCTGCATATTACATGGTCAAGGCATGGGAGTGGGAACAGAGAAGATCATCTATATACTGGAGAATGCTAGATTTGAGATTCAGGATTCCAGGTCAATAGCCAGGGCTTGACTAAAGAAGTGAGAACTATCCCTGAATCCCTGAGGCAGGATCATCTATGTGAGCTGTAGGGACCAGTGGGTATAAAGTGGGTAGAGCAGGGGGAAATATGAGAGAGCATGGTGTAGGGGTTTGGCACCTCTAGATAGATTGGTATAACTACATTGTTGATAACCCTGAGATCTTGGACCAAATAGTAGGAGCCGTCAGGTTTGAGTATAGGAAGAATAGGGGTATTGTAAGATTAATGGGGAATTTTAAAGAAAACACTGGTAAGGAGACAATAAGTTATGAGTTGAAGTCCCTGTTAGTGTTTAAGGACCTTTGGATACCGAAGAATGCAGGGAGAGGCTGAGGAATCCCTGAAGGGAACTAGTTCAAGAGTAGCGTGGGTGGCATAAGTGGGACTAAAAGTGTCTCAAACTATGGGATTTACCCGGAAAGGAGGAAACAGAAAGGATAATCTGTTGGCATGTAGAGGTTGAGTGTAGAGGATGAGTGTCATGGGAAGAGAGAAGGTAAAAGAAAATTGGAATTTTCAGAAGAGATCCCTGCCCAAGAGGGGTCTGGGGTGACAAGAAACTGTGAGTAAAGAAAAGTGTGTGGAGTCAACAGGGGAAGGGTCCTGTCTGGAGGGATTGTGTAGGTTGGCCATCAACTCCCACAATGAGAGTGCTTGAGCGCAGTGGCCTGAAAACTCAGGAAGGAAAGTATATGAGACCCCCATGTCAATAAGAAAAGAGTGTCCTACCTGAGATGTCCCCAGTACTCAGGGCTCAGTCAAATATACCTCGATGGGGGCTGTGAATGCCGAGCCCTGTCAATCCTCTTCAGCAGCAAACCAAGGTCAGTTATGGATCAGTCTAGCAGCTGTGGTGAGATCTTCTGTGAAGGCAGGGAATTGGATGACTTACCTGCTCTCCAGCACCCAGGGCAGTCATACTTTCAATAACCCTCAAGCTTGCAGATGGGATGAGGTCCCAGTGGTGACCATGGGCTGGGACAGGCTCATGCCCATTGTCCTTCTTGGAACAAAGATGCACTAGCTGCACCCAGAGAGAAGGATTGTAGAGTGTGGGTGGGGGATTCTTGGGTGGCTAAAGCAGGGCAGGATAGTTCGTGTTGATACCAGGCAGCTAAGAAGAGCGATTGGGCTATAGGAAGAGTGAGGCCAACAGATGAGCGGCAGCTCTGCCTGGTGTCCATTCTGGAATGGTCAGCCCTTAGAATGAAGGAGGCAGTGGGAGAAAAAGTTGTTTCACAAGCTACCTGGTTACAAGCTTTACAAGTAACAAAAGTTGTTGTACTCAGTTTATGGCTGTCCATAGCTTCAGAAAGCATAAGACCTCAATGACTTGGCTCTGTTGTGGTGTTTGATGCAAAGTCTGCATAAAGGAACTAATATGCTAGCAACTCCCTGGAGAAAGTGCAAGACTTCCTGGCAAGCTGGAAGGGAGAGTCGGACACTGTGCTTCGAAGCCATATTGATCTGCAGCAAAGTATGGCTGTAAAGTCCTGCTCGGACTGCAGTCTCCCACTCGCATGCTACTCCTTGAGCCCCTTGACTGGATACCTGCTTAGAACTGCAGTCCCCATGGTTCCTAGGCCTGCCGGCCTGGTAGGAGACAAAGTCGGAAGCGGGTAATGTTGGTGGAACCGAGATGAGAGATCAGCCTCTGTCAGCCCTGTTCTTCCCATTATCTCCTGTCCAATCTGAGTCCTAACAGTGTCTGAGAACTTCAGACATGGAGGTCAGAATGGTGCCAGGCCACGCTGCATTCCCAGGCCTCGCCTGTTCTGTGGGCCTTATAGTGAAACACTTTTTCCTTCTTAGAGCACAAATGATTCCTAGTCCTTGACAAGCTTACTATGGCTTGTTGGTGGTTTTCATCTGTTTTTCTGCTTTTTATGATCAAACATTTCATATAGACAGACTAATAATAAAATGAATGTCTATGTCAGTGCCATTTAGCTTAAGAACTAGAATATTAACACTTTTGGAACCCTTTTCCTACCTCTTCTGACATAACATTTGAATTCCTAAAGGAAAGAAGGAATAGGAAATCAGAATTCTCTTGTAGGGCATGATCAGCTATGGGCAACGCCATTAAAAAGTACTGGAATTTCACTTCCTGTCCCGCTTCCCTCCCTCTCCCCTCCCTCTCCCCTCCCTTTCTCCTCCCTCTCTCCCTTCCTTCCTTGTTCCACATTGCAGGCTGGCCTCAAAATTGTGGTTCTCCCATCTTAGCCTCCCAGGTAGCTGGGATCACAGGTATACACCACCATACTCAGCTTCTCTTCCAATTTTCTGTTGGCATTTTCACCTGACCCTTTTATTCTACTTTTTGCCCCTGATGTTCAGGGTGTATCCCCCATGTTGCCTTCTGGATGTCTAGGGACATGTTTTCCTCTTGATGGCAACAGCCCAGTGGTGAGAAGCCCTCACAACAAGCCACCCCTTAACCTAGTACTCAGGCCCCACCTCGAGGCTCAGTGTGGGACACAATTTCATAGAATGGGTGACAGTGGTCAGCTTTGTTTCCCTCCCTTCTAACTTTGTCTTCCTGCTGACATTCGCTTCCCATTTGGGCTTGGAGTCCTGTAGCCAGAATTGACAGGTGGCTTCCTCATAGTGAGAGTTGGACCCAGCTAGGCCCTGGGGTGGGAGCATGCCTCCAGGAGGTCAGGGGACAGCAGTCTCAGGATGTAGCCACCCCCACACATGTGCTCCATGCCCAGAGGGCTGAGTAGGGGTGAAATAGGCAGCTCATTCATATGTGACAATGTCACCTTTAGGTGCACTACTTGAGTGTCCTCCACTGTTTATGTTCTGTTTGCACTGGAAATCAAACAGGGTCTGTGTCCCTGAAGGTAGGGATACACTGTGGGCATGTGGTCAGGAAGCCACTATCAGAGCTAAGGCTGCATCTCCTCAGTGTGAGGAATCCTAGTTTGTATGTGCTGAGTGACCAACATTTTCTGCTTTGCTGCAGATCGGATGATCATGAAGAGGCCTCAGTCCTTCCCCTTCTCCATGCAGGCTTCAACCGGGTATGTAATGGTGAACCAGCACCCCTTGTGGGCAGCCGCTTTACCTCTGGTCTCTCCACACAGCAAAGCGAGCAGCATTAGAAGTGGTAAGGGAAATGGGCTCCAGGTCTGCAGGGCAAGTGAGTAACTGGGCTTTTGTGGGACGGCTAGAGTTGTTTTCTCTTACTCCTTCATGTATCTTAGCAATGAATATGGAATGATGTAAAAATACATCATACTATATCAGATCAAAATTCTGTGGTGCTAAGGTAAGCTCATGACAATCAGTCTAGGCATTTAGGTCCAACATGCATGTGTTGAACACATATGAAGATGAGTTCACCAAAATGGCGCTCAGGTCTCTGTTGACCTGCACCCAACCAATGTTTACACCCTGAGGACAGGCATGCTGGCTTCAGCGCCATAAGCTTCTGGTTTATATCAATAGCATGAGCCAAAGAAAGTCCTTTGACAACTACATGAAAAATGCTGATATTCAGCTTGAAAATGAAGGTTGATTATTGCAAGGATGCTAGTTCAAAAACTGACTCACTAGGCATCTCAAGGTGAAAGCCTGGAGGCAAAACTGATCGTGAGCATGGAAAGAAGACAATGCAGTGGATTTAAACCAAAGAAGAGAAGGGGGAGTAAAAAAGGATAACTGAAATATACATTTTATAGAAGTGTATTTCACAATATTAAGAGAAAACAAAATCTTATGGAGAAGTTATGGAGGACCTTTGTATGCTTGAATTTTTTCATAGCAAGCATATTTATTGCTTCTATTAAAATTACAAAAGGTTTCCTTTTAGGTAAAAAGAGACTAGAGATCCAGTGTCAGCCTATGCAAGTTATGCTGGTAATCTGAATTGAACTAAATGACTAGTATTGTCTTCTGAATTCCTGGTTTAAGGGAGAGGGAAATTCTTTGAGTGACAACTATTTGAATAATGCTGATATTCAATTTTGATACTGAGATTGACCACTTCAAGTAGACTTGCCGACAGAGTAAGTAACTAGGCTTACCATATGTGCCAAGCTCTTTTGGTGCAAATAATGGGAATCACACAGTATAATGTATCCCTTTAAAAATGGGGTTTGACCTGTGCCTGTGGATCATGAGAATTCCTTTGGGTACTTTAGGTGGTCGTGCTTTGCTGTCCTGGACTTTGAAACATTCACTCTTGGTTGTAGACCACAGAGGACCAGAAACTGTCTTTGTAGAGCCATTAGTGTGTGCTTTGGGGTGCTCGGTGTGGGGGCAGCAAAGTCACAGGAGAATGCTAAGGCAGCATAGTGACTTATCACATGGAATGGGTAAACACCTGTGGCTAGGAAGGTCCCACCTCCTCCTGGTGCTGTTTTGTGCCTGCCACCTCCTCTTATCCTGTGGTGGCTGGCAGTGTCTCTTGAGAGCTGTCCCATGCAGGAGCAAGAAGGATGGGCACCTCAGAGCCTGAAAGTGGAGAATTGCCAGAGGACAACCATCAGCGAAACCATGTGCTGGCAAGACTGACTTTCCTCGTTCATTGTCTGAGGCATAACCCTGAAGTATCCCTAGGTTTCATGGATCTCCGTGCAATGTTCCTCATCCCATCCTCTAAGCTCCAGTGCTGACCTTGTCCAGCCTGAGCCAGGGCTGTCCCAGTGTGAGATCATTGTTTGCTTCCTTGTCTGGGATGCAGAGAAGGAGCTTCATGCTCTGTAACGTGGCCTTTGAGAGCTCAGTGATTCTTCCTCCAGTGGCTTGGCGGTTGATGCTGTCTGGAGTTATAGGATCTTAACTGCAGGCCTGAGATTGCACAACTGCTCACAGAAAGCTTGGGAAGAACAATCCTCATTGCATGTTTTGTAACCTGTGTGCACTGCTCTGGAGGCTTGGTCTCCTGGGTCTGTCCATATTGCTGAGTTTTGGAGCAGCCACACTGAATGAGCCCTTGGTGGCACCACTTTGAATACTGGGTCTGGTCTGACTAAGGACACTCATCATCTGGGTCAGTGGACCCTGTCACTGGGGCTCTTTCCGAGGGATGTACCAAGGACCTGCAGCAGCTTTCCTTGAGGGACTCTGGCCTGAGAACTGCTGAGGTGATTTCCAAGTTACTGTTCACTTCTAGAGAAAATCTTGTCTTTGACAACTCTTTGCCCAGCTTCCAAATATGGCAGCTCTTCTGCCTTTCAGAGGTTGTTCCCCTTCCTAAGTGATTCTGATCGTATGAAGTAATTTGTTGACATGCAGCCCTGGGTGGCAAGCTGATTCACCAGGCTTTGTGGCTGTGCCCTGTCAGTGGGAGTCAGGAATAGATTATGCCATCACATACTCTCGACTGCTCCCCAGTACTCTTTGCAGCCCTGCATGTGCAGCAACTGTCAGTGCTCGGTTCCCACTAAGCCCTCTAGACACCAGCATCCTGACCCAGGCACCTTAGGGTGCCATTTCCTGTTTGAGCTGATGTTCGTTCATCTCAACGAGGATTTCTGGAGCTCCAACTGTGAGCAGCACATGTGTAGGCACAGTTCTCAGACATAGGTCTTCCTGCATAGGCCTCCTGTAGAGTAGGAAGTGGGGAGCTGCAGTTTATTATTTGTCAGGCCAGGGCAAGTGATTTATGTAATCTTCCTCAACATGGGCAGGATTTGGTATTTTCTGTTTTTGCAGAGGAAGAAATGGACTCAGAACAGAGCTTACATTCATGACAAGGCCAAATATGCAACTACACATTGATTCCAAACTCTATCTTGGGTCTGCTACAATAGTATTTCCCCAACTGTTCAAAGAGACACTAGCATTCCCAGATCTCTCTGTGGTAGTCCATGAAAATACGTTTCTGGGGCTAAAGAATTTTGGGGATCAGAGGAGACTCCCCCCATGTGGCCCCAGAATGCACAGTGCACTTCAGCAACATTACCCTTCAGTGTACTGAATGTGCTGGGAGCTCCTATAGTCAAGAAGCCTCATCAAAACTTACTTTATCAGGTAGGCGTGGTGGAGCATACTTGTAATCCTATCATTCTTAGAGGCTGAGGCAAGAGGCTTGCAAGTTTGAGCCCAGGCTGGGCAATTTAGTGACTTTGCAAGACCCTATCTCAAAATAAAAAATTAAAAAGATCTAGGGATGTAACAGTGCAAAGGTCCTGGGTTCCACCCCCAGTACTCCCCCCTTAACCATTTATTACAGAATTTTTAAATATTTCTGTAAAACACCTGCTAACAGCCCTTGGAGCTCCAATACACACTGAGTTTTTACCAATCTAAAAGTTCAATTTTAACTTAACAATGTTTAACTTTGCTTTTTACATAAAAAAGGAAGTGTGTTGCCTTGGTATGCATTTGTGACTTTTCTTTCCTTAGTCCTTTTCATTTCCACATGGAATAGCTGGGGAATCAGAGACTCAGTGGAAATGGGGGCCTTGAAGCCATCAAGAAGCCATTCAGGCCTCTGT
Organism: Octodon degus; assembly: GCF_000260255.1. Lineage (NCBI taxonomy): Eukaryota > Metazoa > Chordata > Mammalia > Rodentia > Octodontidae > Octodon > Octodon degus. The sequence continues at coordinate 495,905 of NW_004524904.1, forward strand.
GTGTGTGTGTGTGTGTGTGTGTGTGTGTGTGTGTGTGTGTGTGTGTGTAGGATTTCTCTGGTCAATTTGTTTGAAGGAAATTTAAGAAATATGTTTTTCTGAGGGGCCCTGTATTCTCCCCCTCTACCTGTCTAGCTGTTGGGGAGGCAGAGAAGTGACCAGGGAGTTTTCAGTACTTCGGAATCTCTCTCTCTCTCTCTCTCTCTCTCTCTCGCTCTCGCTCTCGCTCTCGCTCTCGCTCTCGCTCTCGCTCTCGCTCTCGCTCTCGCTCTCTGTCTCTCTCTCTCCCCTTGATAGTTTGCTAGCCATATGCACAGACATTTTTTCACAGTCTATATTTTTATGTTAAAATGGAAGTCATTTTCCTCATTCCAAAGTAAAATTTTCCTTAAATCTGTTCCTTCCCTATCTTTTATTTGAATTTTTTTTCTCATTTCATCATTTCTCAGTAGATCTGATGTGTGCGTGCAAGACAAGCACTTAATTCTTGTCTGTCCTACACCAAGTATTATGGTATAGAGTCTATCAAAAAATGTGTACAAGCAATTAAAAGGAAAGCGAGAACTTAAGGATTAAACAATGAAGAGAGGGCAAAGAGAAAAGCTAGGAAACATGAAGGGCAGAACCATACATTTATATGCACAAGATAGTTAAGGCAATGATCCTGAGAATCTTCAGCAGGTTTTTGAAACTAGCAGTTAATTGGTAGGATTTTCACCCTGACTAACTACATATGCTGATACCTGTGAACTAAGCAACTGCACCGAAGATAGCCATGTGTAATACTAGGGCCATGCTTGAAATGCCTGTCATTCTGGTCTTCTAAATACGTGCTGCTTGTCATGTCATATCAATGTGCGTGCTGTCTCTATACTGCCTCTCAAGTAAATGTTTTTTTTTAAAAAAGGGTGATAAATTAAAACTAGAGACAAGAAAAAAGAAATGTCATAGGACTGTCCTGTTACAATGCTATATGTGGTTAGATTTCTAAATTTCTGTGTAAAAATATGTAATTGTTTATTCCTATTTGTTTAAATATTTTTTATTTTTTTCTTCACATTCTATAGGGATTTAAAGTTTAGAATATCAATACTTGATGGAAAATACCTGTTTCATGCTATGTCTAAGATGTTTGATATTCAGACAGATAGTAAAGTTAAGCTCATTTGCCTATGTTATAGTGTAATAATATCATTAAGCTTCTCTTCTGGAGGGTTGACTTAAGTTTGCAGACCAAAAATTAGAGAAAAAGAAGGGCTGCAATGACAGCCAACATTTCGGTCCTAGCCTTTCAAGGTCATTGAAGACTCAGGACATAAGTGAACCTGTACTGTAACATACTGTAACTAAGTGATGTTCCAAATTTTCTGATCAAGGAGATTATGGGGCCACAGAGGAAAGTGATCGATGATGTAGAGTCACATGGAGAGAAAACATTCTCTCAGGCTTTCACAGAGAGCAAATTGGTCAAGCAATGGCTGTGACTCATCCACATGGCTGACACTGACAAAGGATCTACGAATTACAGTACAGGGTTTCTGGGTAAATCCTGAGAGGATCTGACTGACCTTGTCAGATACAGAAGTTACATTTCTTATTTATAGATCTTGCTTTATCTTGATCTTAACTATCCAGCAGAAAGTATAAAAATGAGGTATAAAAATAAAGTCATATTAATATGCTGAGCTGTAAAAGGCTCAAGTCAACAACTTCCGACATTGCTAGTCCTATGGATAACCCACTACTATTCTGGACTACCGGACTATATTGAATTATTTTGCTGAACTCACGCACCTTCAATATTTAAATGACAATGGAATACCCATCTCTGACAAAAATAAACAAAAAAGGGGATATAAATGAAGGAACATTTTGTACCTGTATATACAAAACAGTTAGGATAGATATACAGCTACTTTCTCTTAATTCAACAAGAAGAAAGATTTGTACTAGTAGTGTTTGGATATGATATCATGTCTTCATCTTGTACTATGAATAAGCACTATGAAAACAACAATATGCAATGTATTAATTATTGAAACTGTCCTACTAATTGGGTTTGAAACTGTCTTATTGCTATTTGTTTCTCAATAAAATTAATAAAAAGTAAAAAAGAAAGCAAAAACAAAACAAAAAAGCTGTATACAGGAAAAGAAAACATTATATAAGTATTTTAATACTGGGCTGGAAAGATAGCCTGGAGGTCTAAGCACCTGCCTGGAAAGCACGAGGACCCGAGTTCAATCTCTAGTACCACATGTCCTGCTGGCCTTGAAACCAGGCATGGTGGGACATGCCTGTGATTCCAGCACTTGGGAGGCTGAGACAGGAGGGTCACTACAAGTCTGAAATGAGTAGCAAGACCCTGTATCTAGTAAACAAACAAATAAATATGAAAAAATATATTTTAATACTAAATTTATTGAGATATCATGAGATTAATACAAGTTACTTTTGCCTTCTACAATTGCAAAAGGGGCTCAAAGTAGTGGTCATTCCCTTCCACACCAAACTGCTGAAGTGTGTGTGCATTTTTTTGGTGGACCCGTATATGAATGCAAACAATGGGCTATTCTGGGATTGCTCTGTGAAAGGCTTCTCTTTGTGGACTGTTGGGCTTCTGGGGCACATGCCCGGTGACAGTGGGTGCGCATAACAGCACCTCTACCTAGTTCCAAAGACATTTTTAGCAGCCTCAAATAGAAACTCTGTTCCTTTTAAGCAACTATTCCCAGAGCTCTTCCCTCTACCCCCCATGCCCTGGCAATCCCCAGTCTGCCTTCTGCCTCTAGAGACTGGTGTAAATCAAATCATGAGTGTGTGTCTTTTGGTACCGCTTTTTGCTTATAGTTTTTGGAGTTGACACATTTTTTCTCAAACTTCTTTATTATAAAGATAATAAAAAATAGAAAATCAATAAAAATACAGAATTTCAAAACAAGTTGATAGGAAATTAACAAGGGTTGTTATATTGCATATTGGTATCTTCAAACTACTTGTTCAGATTACCAAATATTGGCATGCAAAATTGATCAATTAAGCATT
>NW_004524904.1:499049-522250 GCF_000260255.1 Octodon degus
TCGTGTAGGTATATATATATATATCTTCCTTCTTTCTTTCTCGTTTCATTTTCCCCATCCCAGTTGTTTTTTCCTTTTGAACAGTTTCTTTCTATTTCACAATATTTATTGTACCTTTTGGATTTTATTTACTCTTTCAGTTTCTTACACTAGAGAGACAAGACAGTGTTTACATATTCATGTTTGATTTATTTCACTTATAAGTAGGGTCTCTAGTTGTATCCATTTAGCTATAAAAACCTTTCTTTATAGCTGAGTAATACTCCATAGTATAAAAATAGCAGATCTTTTTTATCCATTCCTCAATGAATAGACATTTGGGTTGATTCCAAGATTTAGCTATGATAAATTGTGCTGCTTTAAACACAGGTGCACATATATCATTGTGATATGATGTTTTCAATTATCCTAGAGAAATACTCAGAAGGAGACTAGCTGCATCTAATGGGACCTTTAATCATAGTTTTTTGACTGATTTCCATAGTGGTTGTACCAGTCTGCACTCCCACCAACAGTGGAAAAGGGTTCTTTTTTCCCCACAGCCTTTCTAGCTTTTGTTATTGGTTAATTTTTCGATGATAGCCATTCTTTCTGGGGTAAGATGGAATCTCCACGTTCTTTTAATTTACATTTCTTGGATGACCAATGATGTTGAACATTTTTTCATATGTTTATTTACCATTTATATTTCTTCATCTGAGAAGTGTATATTCATCTCCGATGCCCAGGGGTAGGCATCTCCGATGCCCAGGGATAGACCCCATTTCCTTTTTTCTTCACGTTCATGCTAGCAGGTCTAAAGTGACCCACTCTCCATGCTTCCATTTGCACTTCTCTAGTGACTCAAGGTCCTGAGTATCTTTTCTTGTGCCTGTTGGCTGTTTATATATTTGCTCTGGAGAGCTGTCTGTTCAAGTCTTTTGCCCAACTTTTCATTGGGTCCTTTGTCTTCTCATTGAGCTCCCTTGGCTTTTAAATGAGCTCTGGGTTAGGCACTCAGAAAGAGTATCCTCTCCCATCGCAAGACATTGCTGTTGGTGTGGTGTGAGCTGCATGTGTTGACTGTGGGAATTTGATGATTTTAACTAGCACAATATGATGCAAAACTTGTTTTAGTAATTGGCATGTGTGGAGAGCCATTCTGTGGCCTTGTTCTTATTTTCCTATTCTGTGCTCATAGTAATATTTATCCCACCTTTATTATAAAGGGAGATAAGTGTATTACCTGATCTGTTTTCCTCATACATTTAAACAAGCATTTGAAGCTCCAGGACAAGTTTCCTATTTCATCTCAAGCTACCTACTAGATGTCTTACATAACAGTTACCTAGGGGTAAGAACAACTGTTAAGTTTCTCTGTTTGACTCTCTAAGAAATAATTGGAAATGTCTTATGTATTATCTCTGCTTTCTTTTCAGAGGTTTATGGAGAATAGCAGCATAATTGCTTGCTATAATGAGCTTATTCAAATAGAACATGGGGAAGTTCTCTCACAGTTCAAGTTACGGTATGTAGCAAAATAAGTCGGTACCACAAGGTTAACAATTTTTTAGAAAATCTTATCTGTCAGAAAGCTGATGTTGACAGGTTTATAGCTGAATTCCAGGGATTTTGAAACCATTGAACAGGTAGTGGCAGCTGGTCAATAGCAGTGGCTAAACCCATTGGTATAATGAAATAATTTGGAATCATTTCTTCTTTTGACAGTATTTCCACTATTTACAGCAGCTTCAAAATCATAACCCAGCAAAAGTCTGGTTTAATTTTGCATAATTAGATCATGATTAAAAATAGTCTTTGAGGACTGCATTCTGCTCCTCCTCTGAATATTTATGAACTCCTACTTGCATTGTTACAGGGTACAGGGTGCCCACGGGTATGTCCATCATGCTGACTGTCAAAACTGTTATGTGGCCACAGGTAGCATTTTCATGGAGTTAGTGGCCTCTAAGTGAGTGAAGTGTCTTCGAGGAATGGATGGTAGGCTTCATTACAGGTGTGTGACACTTCAAGAGCAGGTCTCTCCTTGGCTCAGCCCCAAGTGAGATCCTTAGTGTTCGCCAAAGCCCAGAGACAGCAGAGCAAGTCCTGTGTCCAGATTTTCTTGTACTGTTGGGGTCCTAGCATCTCCCTGCTTGGCTTGGCCCAGCTGTGGCCAGTTCTCAGGACCTGATCTCTTCAACCTGCCCTCCGTAAGCCAGAGAGCAGGCCCAAGGAGAGCTCCTTCTCTACCCTTGACCCCTGAGAGGGTCAGGCCCCAGCACTGCCTGGCAGCTGCAGGAAAGTACTGCATGGCTTCTATTTCCAGCTGACAAAGGTCACTGGTAGCTTCATGCCCAACTGAAGATAAGCTTGCGGGGCTGGAGATGGAACCCCAGACCTCACCTATGCCCGGCAAGTGCTGCACCACGGAACCACATCCCCAGCCCTTTTAATAATTATGCTTCTCAGCTAAGGTATTTGTTTTGCTTCCAGAGATGAATCTAATTCGATTCTGTCTTTCGGGAGCAAAATCGATCGCAAACAACTACAGAATCAGGTTTTTCCTGGGTGCACCCTGTCTAGGATGTTGCTTTTTGGCAAAACAGAAAGCTCTGAAAAGTAAAGTATTAGAACAAATACATTTCTTAGGTGGAAGAGATTAAAAGAGAATCTCAAACTGTGGGAATTCAGATATTTTGGGGATTTGTAATTACCAAGGCCTTTGATGAGGAATAGCGCCAAAGCTGCGGTGAATGTTTAATCTTTTGTTTTCTTTTTCATCTGTATGTTTATTACCATCAGATGACTTCATAGAATTTTTCTAGAAAGCTACATTATCTTTACTCCAGTAAGTTATAACTTTTAACAATGTGCATTAATTGTTCTTAGCTTTTAATGTGTTTGCTGCTTTTAATTGAGGGTAAAAATGTTCAGTGATTTTATTTTAGATGTTGTACTTACAATAAGTCCAACAATAAAGAGAGAGTACCATGTAGCTTGTAATATCTATAGGAAAAAAGGAACAGACCAACATTTTATTGGTTCAGCTGCTGCTGCTTTCTTAGGCAACAGTCAATGTGAGGGTGGCAGAAGCCAGGAGATCCCTAGCCAGGCCTTGGGGGCTACCTCGGGGACTTGGGGACACCTTGTCCATGGTGCAGGCAGGCCTGGCAGCTGGAAATAAACAATGCATCCAACTCAGGGCACGAGGAAGGAGCTTCAGGTGATTGTGCTGACTAAACCTATTTAGACCCAGGACACTGAGAACATCCTAAGGTGGAGAGCTCTGCAAGTTTCTAAGTGTCTCTCACTGCTTGAAAACAGCTGAAGGAGTAGAGTCTGTTGTTGAGAGCATAATGCAGGGACTCGAGTTCTCCACACAAAGCGATGTGAAGCTGGTGACAGACTTGACAGGAGGCTGTGGCCCAGGAAGGCAGGTTTACCTCGCTCTTGGACCCTCTTACCATTCACACCAGCTTCTGCTGCTGTTGTTGGCTGATTCTGCCTCAGCCCTACATGAATTCTCTCCCTTCCTGCTGTGTATGTGCATGTGCTTGAGTGCAGTTTGAAGCACCCCAGGTCTACCAAGTTTGGGCCCAACAGAAGGTTGAGGCAGTGGCTCAAACCCTGTGTACCTCTGGCTCTTTAGAATGTTCAAGGACATTTAGACCACCCACTGCACCCCCAGATGCACAAGTGACTGTTGTTTGCTACAGGCTGGGAAATGAGCTCCTTATTATACAATGCCAGAATAATTATAGTCTAATTATGTAATACTTTCCCTTACAGTTCCGCCCCCAGCTCAGCTAAATATGTAACGTGACCGTGATTCTGCAAGGACATGGTCTGTGCCGCAGGAGAATGTTGAGTGTTGGTGGCCACTTCTGTTCTGGACTGCATGTTTGTGATTGTATTTATTTAACCAAGAAAAGAAAAAGACCAAGTCTGACCTGATCAAACAAAAGATGTATCTAATTTTAAGATTCCTTTTGTAGAATAACTTTTTAGAGTTGTAAGACCTGTATCACATGGTTGTGTTCATTTGGTGAATTAGTCTGCTGAGCGGAACTCTGGAAATGCAGTGTCTAGGGTGACCCAAGTGAAGTTAGGGCCCTTTATCTCTTTTAAAGTTCTTGTGCCTCTTTATCCTAAAAGGCCTATTTTATCTAAAATAAAGATGTTAATTTAGCCCTCAGCAGGAGTTTCAGTGGATCAGTTTATACTACTGCAGTTCTAGTTCTTCCTTGCCTCTTTACCTAATCTAGCAGTTATATCCATACAGTTGTTTATTTTTTTTTAAAACTTAAGACAGTAGTGGGCCTCAATTTTAGAAAGAATTGAAATTTATTATTATTATTATTATTATTATTATTATTATTATTTGGTACAAGGTCTCCCTACGCAGTTCAGAACACATAGTGATCTTCTTGTCTCAGACACCCCAGCCTGGCATTACAGGCGTTCACCACCATACCTGGTTTTGGGGCCAGCACTCCACGCCTGGGGTCCCAGGGCCAGCAAAGCATGTGGTATTGGGATCGAGCTCAGGTCCTTGCACTTTCCAGGCAGGCACTTAGACCTCTGAGCTATCTCCCAGCCCAGAACTGACATTTCTGATGGGCGATGCTCTGTATTCTGTGGGACAGCCCATCTCTCAGTATTGGCAGACGACAGCTGTAGAGTGATATATCTTGACAGGGCTCTGTGTGACAGCTGTCATGGGCAGAGCCGAGCCATAAACACCTGGTATGCCCTCTTCTGCATCGTTGCCATGAATAAGCACCAACCAGCAGCAAGCCCACTCTCCACCTACACACACACATACACACACACACACACACACACACACACACACACACTCAGTGTAGACCCTACTGGGCAACGGGGAGCTTGAGGTCAGAATCTTCACCCTCTGAGCCACCTCCTTGCCCAGATGTACCTTGTTCTGAGTGGCTTCACTGGGAGGGAGAAAGGCCCCCAGATAGAATAACTTGACGAGCAAAATAGGTGATCCCATTTTGGGTTATACAACAAAAGTTTTGGTTGACCCTGACTCCAGCCACAATGGACAGAGAAAAAGAGACAGGTGACACTTAGCATGACAGTGGCTACCCAGTGTGTGAGTGGCAGCGCAGGAGCAGAATTGGGCACCCACCTTTTGCAGGGTGCCCTGCGCCCCATTGTAGCCCTGTGCTATTTTTGGCCCTTCTGCCCAGACCCTGTGATATCTGCCTCCCTGTGAAGCTTCAAGGCTTCAGGAAGGAACGGGGGGGACGGCTCCACTGCTCACGCTTCCTAGGTTTGCACACTTAGGCCACCTTTCTTTCCCTTATGTTTTTGTGTCCATTTTCCAACTTCTTGACCTGAAGGATAAAAAAAATGAAGACATTTGAGATGCAGTTATATGGTTCCCAAGAACAGAAAATTAATAAAGCTAAGGCTCTTCTGCTTAAAGAATATGAATAATTAATCAAGGCAATTAAGTTCTCAAACTCCAGGAACATGACTCAAATTGATTACCCTATTTTGCTGCAGGTTTATTTAAATAGAGCCATCAGCCAAAACAGGGTAAAAGGCCAAATAAATAGTGTTGTCTTGTCATATTTGTCCCAGTGGAGGCAGGAAGGAAAAGAACATGCTAGCCCAGCAGTGTCCTTCTGCCTCAGCTGTCAGTGTGAGAACGATGCAGGTCCTGCTGGGCCTCAGACCTACTGAAGGGCTTGTGCGTTGTGGATAATGATAAAGTGAATGTTTAATCATTGGCTCTGCAGGTTGGAGGTGAGAGCTTGTATAAAGGCTGCCTCTTGAATGGACAAAGTAATAATTTCCTGCAGTACCTGTTTACACTCTTAGTTGAGACCTATAGATACCTCAGAGAAGATACTTAAGCAAGAGAGGAATTTGTCATTTGATAAAATGTGTTAATTAGAATTTAATTATCCAGCTCTCAAAGTTGATAGATTAGCTCACAGAGAGTGTGCTTCTCCACACTGAACTTCTGAAAGACCATTGTTGCCTGAAAATGCCAAGCCAAAAGGCCTGGAAAGTGCTTCTGCTGTGCTAGGTCTTCCTGCCTCTCAGGATGTGGTGTAATAATGACATTGGGCATGGCCTCAGTGTCCTCTCTTATTTTTATTTGTCCTCTATTAAAAGACTATGGTGATAAGTCCAGTGGTGGTAATTAGTATACAGTTCAGGTTAGGTGGGCAAGTGAAATAAGGAAGTGGTCTGGACTGCTCAGGGACATCAGTCAGGTGAGGCTGGTTCCTTTGCTGTCCTGTCCTCCCATAACCTGGTAGTGGGCTTAACTTCCTCATAGACTGCCACCATCATCTCTGCTGCTATAGAAATGTAACCGATCATTGGGGTGAAATCCTCCACTTCATGTGCAAAGTTCCTTGCTATTCCTGGATATAGTAGTTGTTGATTGGATATTTTGGGTACACTTGTGAGTAGAGATGGGTTAAGATTCTTTTTTTGTCTTCTTGCCCAAGGTTTTTGAAAGCCTTAGAGAATAAAGACATATTGTGGTGTGATCTTCCAAATAACAATAGCTGCTATGTACTGAATTCTTCTTCGCTTTGGTTCCAAGCACTTTGAGAAATGTCTCACATAAACTGTGAGCCAGACAAAACCCTGTGAAGTACACATTATCATTCATCATTTTATAGAGGAGGAAGTCAAAAGTAAGCAAAAATAAATAAAACACTGTCCAAGGTTCTGTAACTGTAAACACAGCCAGATTTCACTCAGTGCTTTTTGCCTTCTTCCTTATAAATCAATCAAAACAGGGCAGCCAAGTTAGACTGCCTTGATGAGTAGAAAAATGACATCATAAGACTTTGTTTTATAAGAAGAACTATCCATCGAGAAAATCAGCTTTTCATATTTTTCTAATGGATAAGAAAGCATTTTCTGGGATTCTTTTGACAGTCAGTATAAATAACAGCTCTAACTACATATTTACTGGGTTGGACAATAAATAACTTACTGTATTTGGAGTTGCTCTAGATTTAGAAGTTAGTTAAAACTATAGCCACAAATTGAGAGCCTGATTTCAAGTATCCCAGAAGAAAAGTACTTCCATGGAGACTACATAGGTGCATGAACCGGGCAAGGGGAGTTCTGCCGTGTTTGCCTTTCGTCCTGCCAGTGGGCATGGCAAAGTAATACCGCAACATTAGAGGAAGAAAGAGGTCTTTCTGTGCTTGTTGCAAAGGGCCAGAAAATCTCAGGTCCAATTTGGCCTAATGAGGTTTGCCTAACTGGAAGGGCTTGACTTTTTCATGACCAACAACAACTGTAAAGAAGTGGAACATCATTGCAGAATAAGTGGAGCTTAGAAGACAGGCTCATCTGCATGTTTGTTCTGTGTGTTAGTATCCAAAACACACCTCATCCATTCAGCTTTTCCTGAATTTCAGTTCTCTCTGAATCATATACAGAAAAATATGCATTATTTACATATTTAGTTTGAAAGACTACTTTTTTCCCCAAAACATAGGACCGATACAACAACACACCTTGAGGTGGATAATTTATAATAACATAAGTTATTGCACATAGTTTTAAAGGCTGTCAAGGTCAAGGTAGCAGCAGGTTCAGTGTCTGTCAAGGTCAAGGTAGCAGCAGGTTCATTTATAGATGGAACTTTCTGTGTCCTCACGTGGTAGAGGAGCTAGGGACCTTACTTGGGTCTCTTCTACAAGGGTCCCACTCATGAAGATGGAGCTTCATGATACCATCACTTCCTGAAGCCCCATTTCCTAATACCATTGAGTTATGGATTTCAACACAGGGATTGTGAAGGGGCACCAACACTTAGACTGTAACAGCAACAGAAGTACGCAGGTATGAAGAATCTGGGCTCTTTACTTGGTTAAGCTAAGAGATAAAATGCAACTTCTCACAGAAGAACTAACAGTAGGCTTTTGTATCTTTCAGGGCCTGTAATTCGGTCTTTACAGCATTAGACCACTGTCATGAAGCCATAGAAATAACAAGCGATGACCATGTGATTCAGGTATGCAAAGAAACACTTTATGTCACTACATATCAAAGCAGCACCTTTCAACTTTGAGCTGTCCTTTATCAAGTACTTTTCTATAATCCTCATATATATAAACCCCTTTTTTTCAAGAAAGGAAAGTCAAAGTGGGCAAAGAATACTGATAGACTTTAAAAAATATATTTAATAAGGAATAAAAATCATTAATTCAGATTGAGACTTGTGATTCCCTTGATAGAGATGTGGTAAGTTCTTTGGGCCATTGGTCAAGACAGTATCTATAGGGCTGGGGATATAAATCAACAGCACAGAGCTTGCCTGGCAAATGCAAGGTTGTGAGTTCCATTCCCAGTACCAAAAAAAGATAGTATCTACACAGATGTATTTCATATCTGTAGAACAAATGTTTATAAATGTCTATAGGAACAGAATGATTTTAAAGGCACATAATCATTTGCCTATGGTTGGTATCTAATTGTATAGCACTGTTATACTAATGCCGTCTTTCTAAAGAAATCTGTGTAGTAGACAAATCTTTGTTGAAATGATGTGTTCTTATTTTAACTATTGAAGAATGAAACATCTAAACTTAAAAATACCTTAAAATGTACACTATTTGGAACTGACCTGCCTGCATCAGGTTTGTAAAGTACTGCTCAGGAATACACACACACACACACACACACACACACACACACACAGTCTCATTTAATCTCCCAGTGGACCCATTCGGTGACACTAGGAAGGAGATACAACTGGCCAGGCGTCCAGAGGAGAGCTGTGGCCTAGCATGGCCATGAAATTATTTGACGGAAGACCTAGGAATAAGTCCTGAAACCAAAACACAGGCCTGGGTCTCTGCCTCCAGAGCCTTCCTGCCTGGTTGTTATTTGTCTGTATTTTTAGACTGTTTTTCAGGGCCAGGGAGATGGCTCAGTAGGATAGGTGCTTGCCTGACAAGCGTAAGGGCCTGAGTTCAATCCCCAGTTCCACCAAAAGGGATTCTGAGTAAGATGGTGCAGCTTTTTCCTCAGTGACTGTCTTTGTGCTACTTTTAAAGATGTACCAGCAATCTGAAATGTAAGACTCAAGGCAAGAGAAAACAAGGAAAAGCTGAGCAGAGAGTGTGATATGGAAGGGGACACTAAAATGACTTTGCATGTAGGTCTTGAGAATGAGTCCCTTTGGACAGTGTTTTATGCATGTTCCTGCTTAACGTCAGTGTCCTCCTCTGAGCACACGAGCTAAGTAGCTTGTGCCTCTTTGTGAGTACAGCTCCGCTCGCTAGGCTGTAGCCCTCAAAAGAATAGTATCTGTTAGCACTCTTCTCCTGTCTCCCTCTTTCATGGATCTCAACTAGATTTGCTCTGAACATTTCTCAGATGCTTACCTTGTGCCAGGTATAGTTCTGAGAAGTTTTATACATATATTATATGTAATAAGATATGATGTATATTCATTTATGTCCTAAGACAGTCCTGCGAGCCAGGTACTACTATGGCATGCACTTTACGGTTGAGGAAACCTAGGACCTGAGAAGTTATGTAATTTCCTCATGGTTCTACAGCCTATCATGAGCCGGGGTTTGAACTTGGGTTCTTGGACTCTGAGTCATTTCCTTGTGCCCCTCATGTGTTCTGAGGCTACAGGATCCCAGACTGAAAAAAGGGCCAGACCTCTACCCACATCTACAACCATATGTGTGAAAGTGTACAAGATAAACATGGAAAACAGTGCAGCCTTTATTCACTCATCAGATGTATGCTAAACAGCCCTTATTACCCAGCGATAGCTCCAAAATGGCCTTGGCCCTGGGGGACTTTGATGTATTTAATGGGAGAGAGCTATAAAGAGTTCACCCAACGTAATATAATTAAGTCACCAGAAGTCTGCACAGGACTCCTGGAAAGCTCTTGGGAGTGGTGCCAACTTGGACTGGGAGAGGTCAAGGAAGCCTTCCTAGAAGAGGAGAGGGCATTTTGATGCTGAGTTGGTGAGGCAGAGACAAGGCACTCAAGGCAGATAGCACATGTGCGAGGCCCAGAGAGGTGGGAGAGCTGTGGGGACCTCGGAGCCTATAGGGCAGTAGGCAGGGTCACAGGGCTGGCCTGGTGAGTAGGGGTGAGCTGCCACTGTGGCCTACCCTGCACAGGGACAGGCCCATGGGGTCTGGGACTCTGTCAAGATACTACCGGAACTCCTGCTCTTCAGCCCCCTACAAAGCACCCTCCTACCCCTTGGCCCTGGAGTGATGGGTGTGAGTAGGAGTTGTCCCCAGGTAGCAGCCTCCAGGTGGTGCAGATCCCCCAGTTCACAACCACTGTTACTGAGTCACTCCACTGGGAGGACAGGAGTGATTACAGTTGTGGTGGGAATGGCTCTGAAGCTGCTCATGCCTGGAAGCTGAGCCCAAAGAACATCAAGACCCAGGTGCAGGTGGCGCACGTTCCCACACACTGCACCCCTTATCCCCAACACCTGTTCTCACCTGGTGACCATGGGCAGGGATGGGTGGGTGCAGGGGTTTGGGGACACTGTGGGGCCAGAGCAGCTGCCCTGGGAACTTCTGACTTCACACTCCTGTGTCTAGCAAGTGTCCTCATGGATGCCAACATATACCCTCCTCCCCGACAGTATGTCAACCCAGCCTTCGAGAGGATGATGGGCTACCACAAAGGGGAGCTCCTAGGAAAGGAACTCGCAGAGCTGCCCAAGAGTGACAAGAACCGAGCAGACCTCCTTGACACCATCAATACCTGCATCAAGAAGGGAAAGGTGGGTGAGAGGATGAGACCAATCCACACCCCACACCCCAGGAACATCAATGTCTGTCCTTAGATTGGCTTCTTTAGTAACAGTGCAGTTAGGTGGGAGATCTCTGAAGTCTGCAGGAGGAGCCAATGAGTCAGTGCATTTGGGATCTCACGTTAGTCGGGTGCTTGTCATGATGGTACTGGATACTGTCTTGTAAATGGACTCTTGCCCAGATGAATATGTTCCCTGTTATGTCTGGGCCGTCATACCTGCCTCTGAGCAGGGTCTACCCTGAGAGCTGCCATGCTTCTTCAGATTAGCAGTGTGTGAGGAACTAGGTGAACTTAGCGTCAGTACTGATGAGTGGTCTCGGTTTCTTGTGCAGCGCTCTTCTCTGCTCTCTCTCCTCATCTCTGTCCAGTCTTCACAGAGAGGGGCACTGTGCCCCCCTTCTCTCAGTCGCTTGTGTTCATCCCAGTGCAAGAACACAGGAGGGGCCTCTCCACTCCAGTCCCCCCAAGGAGCACGGCCCTCAAGCATCCTGGAGCCTCCTTGCACTGTTTCCTCTCCCCTTATCCATCATCCAACAGCTTGTTCACCACTGTCTCTAGTGAATAGGGCCATCTTGGGGGCAAGTCTGGATTATAGATGATGATGGCCAAAATTAATTTTTTTAATAAGAAGAGCAATAAGACTTGAAAAAAATAGGGTGTTCGTAAACAACTGTCAAAAATTTTTCCCAAAGAATTCAGCTCCATGACTGGCAGCAGCAGAGTGCATGCTTGTTAGTGCCATCCTGTAGTAGGGGGTCAAGAAATGGCCACAGAAAGCCTCGTCCTGACTTGGAAACAGTGTAGTGCTCCTGGGGCTCCCCCTGAGGTCACCTGCTCTTCTCCTCACTGAATCACCAGGGTCCAGTGACTGTAAACTGTGGACAGCCTGAGCTGGGAGGCCCCTAGAATGAGAGCTGCAACGATGCTCAAGGGAGAGGTGAAGAGATGTAAATTAATAATCAGTCCCTTTGCTTTCTAATGTGGGCCAGTCACTTAGAGTCTCTGAGCCACAGTTTACCCACCTATAAATTAAGGATGATGATAGCAAGCTTATAGGTGGTAAAGGTCTCAGGGCCCACTTTGCAGACCTGGCACCATGGCACCACTAGGGCTGAGGGCAGGAATTCCACCCCCAGAACAGATGCCTGGCAGTGGACACGTTGGTCTCTGTCTTAACTGTATGCGTTGTGACAATGTCAGCGTTGCATGGGTGCAGCGATCCAGCAGAACACGTAGGAATGTCACAAAATCTGGTGGGTGCTTTCTCACTCAGCCGGTGAAGGCCCTCTAGTAGCAGCAATGTACATTGACAGAAGGATTTTAAGAGCTGTCTTTGTCCATGTAGGAGTGGCAGGGGGTTTACTATGCCAGACGGAAGTCCGGGGACAGCATCCAACAGCACGTGAAGATCACCCCAGTGATTGGCCAAGGAGGGTGAGAGCAAACTCTTCCGCTCTTTCACTGCTGCTGAGGGCTGGGGACCCGGGTGGGCATTGGCTTGTCATGCTGGAATGCCAGTGTGAGCCTACGTCCATGCAGGACTGGGGCTGTGCTGTCTGTGGTACCAAGGGCATCTCTGCCCAGTCAGCTGCAGCCCCCAGCATGGTCTCCCTCCCCATACTCCTGCTCCGTGTCTCTCACAGAGCCTCACCCCACCCCAGCTTCCCAACCCCACTTGATCACATGTGGTCCTTCTGTTCTCAAGACCCAGGACCAGGAGGGAAGGTGCTGAGAGCATTGACTCCAGGGATCGCAGATGCTCCCTGGAGATCTGTTTATTTGTGGAGAGACAAGAAAAATCTTGCTCTTCCTTCTCCCAATTCAGCTGTGTGAGAAGCTTCCCAAAGCCACGCAGGATCCCTAGATCACCTTGCTGATGAGCCCCTGTCAGTGAGTCCGAAGATCAGCATAGCATGAGAGTTTGGGTCTACAAGGAACACATGATGTTCCTTGAAAGCACACAAGATAGTGATTTTCATGTCAGTATCTGGGACTCAAAGAGTCTTACCTGTGACTTTCAGGTCTGAGTCCCTTGAAACTTGCATGATCAGAAAACTCAACATTCCACAAAAATCACAAACTATCAGTAGATTGTTTCACCTTCAGTTTTACTTGTTCAGTTAGTCTGAGAATTTTCCTCTTATAAATTCAGAGACGCTGACCCCTGGCTATATCATGCTGTTTTGTAGTTTGCATCTCCCCTTGGGCTGGAGGTCTAGGGCACAGACAGGCCACTAACTGAGGGTCACACACCGCAGCAGAGGCTTCCCTGGATCCTCATCCCAACAGGCATGGCCTGAGAATGGCCATCCCCACCAGTGGTCAGTGTGCAGGGCCTCTGAAAGAAGATACTGACCTCACCAGTCATGCTAGTTTTGTCATCATACTTAGACCATCTTTTCAGAAAATGGAAGCAAAGATTCACTTTTTCCTCATGCACACACGTGTGTGCTTTTGTGTGTGTGTGTGTGTGTGTGTGTGTGTGTGTGTGTGTGACCAGAATCCTTAAGCAACCAAAGCAGAAGAGATCCTATGACCTAATAATTTCTGTCAGAATAAGTTTTTCTGATCTGACAGATGAGACAAAGAAATTCTTTTATCCAGACACAATGTCAGTGTTATTTCCCCTAATTGTAGGCAGTGAGCTATAAGAGGCAAGTCTGATTAAAAGTAGGGAAATTTCACCTCGTCCTGTTGGAGCAGAGCTCAGTACAAAATAGACCATACTTTCTATGCTCATTTTAGCATCAACCAGAGAAAACTGAAGCAGTGAGAAATAAAGAAAGAGGACACCCCAGCTCCTTCTGGGAAAGAGTCTAACATAACGTCTGGATTGGACGCCTTTGCTCTCAGTAGCAAATCTATCCTGAGTTGCTTTTTGCCTAGAGCTGTGGCACAGGCTGTTTTGCTAACAGTGGGCAAGGCCACAGGCTGAGTTTAGGTTGCTGTCCATGACCTTGAAATAAGAAGATTTTTCTTAGACTGGAGAAAAAAATGATTCCATTAGGACAACCATAGTGTGAAATAGGGTGGAATATTTAATACAAAAAAGAACAACCCTGAAATTTGGACTTTGTCCAAATGAGTCTTTTGCTTTTTGTGTAAGCAGTAAAATTATTCATATCAGTTGAATTAAAATCAGTTTGTTGGCAGTAACGTTTCATGCTACTGCTGATGGTACCTGGGCCCCAAACTTCAAGAGGCAGCTCTGAAGGGAAGCATCCCAAAGAGGATTGGGGGCCTGTGGGGAGCCCATGGCTCACTCTTCCAGTGGGTTGCCCTCTTCCCACCCAGGGCACTGTTGTGGGAGAAGTGTTTCTATAGCTTGGGTTTTGTTTCAGTTCAAAATGCACCCTAGGAGAAACTCCTGAGTTTTGCTTTAAGACTCTGCTAATGTTTCCATTTGCTGACTTGTTGGACGGCCTCCTCTCCGACTCACTAATCACCGATTATTTATGTTACTAGGAAAATTAGGCATTTTGTCTCACTCAAGAAGCTGTGTTGCACCACTGACAATAATAAGCAGGTACAGTATCCGGCTCTCCCATTGCTGTCAGCGCAGCCTTGTGTGCCCTTCTCTCTGCTACTCGCTGTGTGTTCTCCATAGCCCATTGTCATCACCAGCTAAGCCCATTGATGGGAAAGTCAGACAGCTCGCAGATGGTTGTGACAGTCCCCCCACAAGCCTCTCTCACTGGTTGTGCTGGGCCTTGTGGCTCACTCTGCAGGCCAGTGCACTTTATGACAGCATTCAATTCCTCTTCCAAACAACAACAGCTACCACCACTATCACCACCACCACCACCACCACCACCACAAGCTTGAGTTCCTGTTTCTTAAACAAATAAAAAAATACTCATTTGAGCATTTCAACCCTACAAATTCACATCACATTTTCACAGTTCCAGATCAGTACTCTGATAACTTTTCCTGCCATTCTTCACCTCATGGCAAGAAGGGGTCACTGACCTTTATCACTCTAGGGACCAGTTTCTTGTAAGACAATTTTTTGGCAGGGAGGAGACAGTTTCAGGATGATTCAGGGGAACTCAAAACCTAGGTCCCTCACAAGTACAGTTTACAGCGGGGCTCACACTGTAGCTCCTGTGAGATCTGAGTGCCTGTAATAGGACCTGAGCTCTTCAGGGAATGCCGGGGATGGGCCCAGCTCAAGAAGCATCTCTGGCTACTCTTCCCCTGCCACTTGGCCCATGTCCTAACAGTACTACGTCACAATCCAGGGTTGGGGATCCCTCATCTAGAGCAATTCATTTGAATGCTCTCTTCTAAAATAACAGAATTTTAGTTAAATTTCTATTCTGAGGAACAGTCGCTTTAAAATAGCAAACATTAGTAAAGGTATTTTTCCCTATTTAATTTATGTTTTCACTACTTGATCATGTGGATTTCCAACTCAGATTTCGTAATTTATTGGTTTAAAAAATGCAACAAACATAACGATCAATGATCTAGTTTTAGAAACTTATAAAATGGGGCCCTTGACTTTAGTGAAGATTTTAGGAGAAGCGCTGTCTCTAAGGAACTGCAAGATTTCCACGGTGCTGCATGTGGTGGGGTCCTGTGGAGTGCAGGATGAGGGGAGGCCTGTCATGGTGGAGGCTGGGCTGGGCTGGCAGGAGGGAGCAGCTCCAGAGGGACAATAGGACTAGTCCAGAGAGCCTGCAACTGGCATCTCAGGACTCTGGTGGCATCCAGGGCTGTGTGCTCATATATCAAATTTGGTCCAACCTAGAATGCTTCCTTCAGCACTGAGAATTTAATCTAGAATCAGGAAATGTTCAGCTAATACCAGAAGGTCATGCAGAGAGGCAATTCCTTGGAGACCTCCAGGAAAGGAAGGAAATGGATTTCACAGGAAAAAATGATTCTTCCAGTAGCCATATTGAGACATAACCTGAGGGAAAACAAGGTCTGCAGAAGGGACCAAGCAGTGGCAACAGGGCAGGCAATCCTGGTCCCTCAGAGACAGCTGCTGGACATGAGCAGTGCGAACCACCATCTGGGGGCTGTGTAGCCACAGGCTGGGCCTGGGTCCCTGGACTCATTCATTTTCCTGTAGGTATACATCTGTGTCCCAAATCAGGTTCCCCTTCCCCACCAGTTCAGTCTCGCCCCCACCCTAGTGCATGGGCCTGCCAGTCTTGTCACCAGCTCCCCCGCTACTCCACATGCCCAAATCCTATCAGTCCTTCAGGTTCAGCCTCCCGTCCTGGGCCTCTGAGGTACTTTATCTGCCTCAGATCATCCCCTACCTGCTGTCATAGCTATTTATGTGCTAAATGCCCTGTCCTCTTTGGGGTCTCAGTGCCCAGCTGCCTGGCACATAGAAGATCCATGGGCTATTAGCTTGAATGAAATAGGCTTAGTCTCGGCCCCCTGCCAGCTGTGAACTCTTCCTGCCTGGGGAAAGCAGACAAACCATTAGCATGGAACCTCAAGCCAGGGCCACCTCTTGCTGTCTGCAGCTCTAAATAGAAGCGCCTTTACGACTGTGAATCAGCCTTGTTCTGAGCAGAGTGGAAATGCAGCACTTGGAGACCCTGAGCCATTGACGTCACCTAATAGTGTTGCCCAGGACTAGAGAGACTCAGATTTTCTAATAATAAAGCATTTTTCCCTCAGCTGGCTCCAGTGCTGCTGTTTCTCAGCAAAGGAGGCTGGAGTATGGCTGAGCACTGTCTGCAGCCGTTCCAGGAGCTCTGCTTTCTGGGGTTCAGCTTTGACGTCAAAATGGACTCGTGGGTTTGCATTTGAACAGCGATGGAGTTACAAGCCAGGCAGCCAGACTTCTGGCTGTGTTTGTTATCAGCAAAGATTTCTTTTCCTCTGCAAGCCCTGTAGCTCTTTGCCAAGGGGCTGGAAGTGCTTGGAGAGGTTTGTTTGTCTGCTCTAAAGGTTCCCCCTCCACATGCTTTCTCTCCAGACACAAACCATCAGCTGCTTTAGGCTGGTTCTGAGGGTGTGGGGTCTGTGCCCTGCAAGCTAAGGGGGCCACTGACTGGTGAGCAGGTAAAGCAAAATGGAACCCAGGGCAGAGCGAGCTGCCAGGGCTGCCAAGGCTGCACAGGAGGAGCCTGTGGGATGGATGGGTGACCCTGTGGGCCTAAGACCAGAGCTGGGCTGCCGTGGCCATGCAGCATTTGCAGGGTGCAACCTCCTACCCTGTATTGGCTTTGACCCTCCACAGCAGGACAGAGCCCCCCAGCAAAGGCTGTGTGGCCTGTACAGCCCACATCATATGCCAGCCAGTTTTTTGCAGAGGATACCAACCCTATTTCTAGAAGATAATTTTCCTCCTTGAATTCCCTACTTCCTTAAGCCCTTAGGCCTCTCCATCCCAATCTACATGCCCTTTGCATCCAAGCCCAAAGGCCACCTCCAGCCTTGCCTGGAGCCTTTACAGTGAGAGAACCTGAGACCCCTAAAGCTTTTGCCTTTGCACAAAGTCAGAACCCAAATGCATGACATGGTTTGTGGAATTTTAGTGATCTGTGGCCATAGTCTGGGATCCAGATTTGCACAGGGACAAGGAAACATCTAGGACCCCAGTGTCATACCAGCTCCCCACAAGTCAACCCAGAGCCAGGTCTAGGGAAGGGGAACCTGGCCACCAGAGGGGCCTCCTGGTCACTAGAGAGGCTGCCCTAGCCTCATCACACAGGTGTCCTCATGCTCGCGTCTTCCTCCCTGCCTTGGATGTGACAGTGTGGGTGTGTGGCAGCCATGAAAGCATGTCACTGGTGGCAGGCATGGAGCCCCTAAGAGCAAGTGTGGGAAGTCAGTGAGGAGGAGGCCAGGGTGCATTTGGCAGCATCCGTCAGATGGCCTTGTCCCTTTTGGTGCAGGGATGACCTTGAGGGCCATGGAGAAGCCTTCAGGGGATGTGTCTCCTGTCCTCCAAGAGGAAGCAGTTTTATTGTAAAGACAGACACATCCCATGTGTGAACAGCACTAGAAAAAAGTCCCATGTCTGGGCAAGACATGGCCAGATTTAGAGGAAGCCCATCAAGGGTCTAGGACACCGGCTGACCATGCAAAGCAAAGCCAGGCTGCCCTGATGTCACATGGGGCTCCACCAGGCAGGAGAGTGGCCCTGACCTGGGGATACTGGCAGCCCTGCCCTCTCTCATTTCCCAAGGAAAGGTTGTTCCAGCCTTGAAAAGTAGCAAGGGCATAACATTGAAGCGAAGTGTAGCAGTTTAGTGTGGGGGAAGTCAGTTGTCATGGAAATCCTTGTTTCTTTCACTGCAAGTTGATGTGGACACTGTCCCAGCCTCACATCCACCGGGCATGACACGAGGACTGCACCTTTGAGGACATTTCCACTTAAGTGAGAGCAGTCAGGGTGGAGGTGGGGCTGAGTTGGCTGAATTGGCAGTGATGAAATCTCACGTGGGTTACTGCTTTTGAGGATATGTGGGGAGTATATCTTAGTTTATAGTAAGCTGCTTAATTGTTCTCTGTTTTTATTTCTATGTGTTTGCTGTACGTTGTGCTCCTCGTGAGGAACTGGTATGCGTACGGAATACATCTACATCTTCATCCCCTACTCCCCCCTCCATGAATCTTTCCATCTTTTGGTCTCCTGCCTCTTTGCAAAAGATTGGCTGGGCAAGGTGATGCCCACTAATAATCCCAACTCTTGGATGGCTGAGGTAGGAAGATTATATGAGTTTGAGGCCAGCTGGAGCTACAAAGTAAGTTCAAGGCCACCCTGAATTACTTATTGAAGCTCTGTCTAAAAAAAAAAAAAAAAAAACGCAAAAAACAAACCTATCTCCCTACTTCCTATTAGCTGTCTTTTTTTTATTGTTCTTTAATTATATTTTAGGTTTTTCATATAACAGATACAATGTGGTATTTAATCTTGTGTGGCTAATTTATTTCACTTAACATTATAGTCTCAAGGTGCATCTATTTCTTATAAATGACTTTGTCCTGTTTTATGACAAAGTAGTCCTTCATTGTATATAAATACATTTTCTTTATCCCTTCATCTGCTGATGAACATAGGAACTGCTTCCAAGATTTAGCTATTATAAATTATGCTGCTATACATGAATAGACATGTATCCCTGTAATAGGATGTGTTTTAACTCTTTGGGGAAGATTCCCAGAAAGGGAGTAGCTGAGTCAAGTAGAATTTCTAGTTTTAGTTTTCTGAGGAGTCTCCATTCTTATTTCCACAGTGGTGTGCTACTTGACATTCCCACCAACAACATAAGAAGTGTTCCTTTTCCCACATGGCCCTACCAGCGTTCGTTGTGACTTGATTTCTTACTATGGCCATTATTTAATGGCCAGAGATGTTGGACATTTTTCATGTATTTATTGAACATTTGTACTTCTGAGAAGTGTCTATTCATTTCTGTTGCCCATTTTTGATTGGGTATTTAATTTCAGGGATATGAATGTTTTTGAGTTCTTTATGTATTCTAGATGTTAGTTCTCTTTCTGAGGCATAGCTGGCAGTTTTTGCCCCATTCTATAGGCTGAAGGAAAAAAAAAACAGGGAAAAGTTTAAGGGATCATATGAGACCCAACATCAGGGGAACTGTCATTCAATACACCTGACCAAATTTGGTAACCTTAGTAGATAGTAAGGTTTCCACCAAGGGAGGTAATCAAACAGAATTAGACAGCACTTAATGGGAAAAGCTATCTGAGAATGCACTGGAAGGTAGACTTGATCAGTGGTTCCTAAAGTATGGTTCCCTGAAACAACAACAGAAGTATTGCTGGGGATTTGTTGGAACTGTGAAATCTGACCTTCGAAGTCAGAAACCTTGGGGGTGGCTTCAGCACTGTTTTAACAAGGATTCAAATGTGCCAGAGTTTGAGAGCTGGTGGTCAAGAAGAATGGCTTCAAGACTCAGATGATGCAAACTCTGCTCCTTAGTTCATGAATAGGGTCTTGTTCTGAGTTAAAAATAGTCAGGAAAGATTGTTTGTGTGACCC
Organism: Octodon degus; assembly: GCF_000260255.1. Classification (NCBI taxonomy): domain Eukaryota; kingdom Metazoa; phylum Chordata; class Mammalia; order Rodentia; family Octodontidae; genus Octodon; species Octodon degus. The sequence continues at coordinate 518,827 of NW_004524904.1, forward strand.
ATTGTCTCTGTGACCCTCCAGGCCTCCCTACTCCACATAGAGTTTTGATCTCTGTGTGACCACTATACAGTTCACATGGTGTTGCCAATGTTATTTGCTTATTCATCAAGGCAAGCATCCAGGTCTGACTCCTTAAAACAAAACTGAAGAAAGTAATGGAAAACATGACCTCAGTTGCTTCAGAAAGTGGCTGTTCACATTTGGAGGCATATTTTATGTCTTTGATATAGCACTTCAGTACAGAGTTTGTACATATGTACCCTACTCACAGCAGGTGTCCCAAAATATTTATGGATATATTTGGTAAAGCTACCAAGTAAACAAAATTACCCAAATTTTTCCGTTTAGTTTCAGAACATATTTACAAGAAGCTATTTAAAGAAAGGCCTCTGATGTTGCAAGACCACATTTTTCCCTGAGAAACCGCCTTTGGAACAACTGAACCATGAGCAGGCATGAATGAAGTACCTGCTGTGTTCCAGGGGCCCTGGGAGGCTGTGTTGTCATAAGGGAAGAGGGGATGCTGAGAATTCAGTGGCAGATTGTGGGCATGGGCTGCTGTGTGCCTGGGCTCAGAGGGCAGAGACAGTTCCATGATAGTGTGGTGGTGTCTGCTGGACTGGTTATGACAGCTGCATGAGGCTCCAGGGGTCTGGAGGTCCCAAGCCAAGGGGGAGTCACTTGGCTGACCAAGGGCAGGTACACCAATGGTACTATGAGGTAAACATTGTTGTTCTTCACTCTGACAGAGCAACTCAGCCCTTCATGGCCAGCACTAGTGCAGAACTTTCTTTGACCTCTCTGTTATCTCACCTTGCCCTCTGTCAAATCACTGAATGTTGGGAAGATGGGAAAGGAAAGAGCTGTGAGTCTGAACTGGAAATAGTTGTCCTCTGTGTGTGACAGTAGGACTGTCAGCAGACTAGGGCAGACTAGAGGATTAGTAAGTGCACTCTTGGGTAATAGACTTCTGGCCTTGAGGTCTATATCTGGTCCTTCATCCCTTCCTCTCTGGTACTCTGTTTCCTGACGACCGTGAACTGAGCAGCTTTGATCTCACAAGCCCTGACAGCATGAAGCTTCAGCCTTGGGGCCAGCTGACCATGGACTGGATTCCCTGGAACCATGAGCCAAATAAACAATTCTTCCTTTAAGTTTCAAGTGTTGAATATTTTGTCCAGGAACAGGAAAGTTTACTAATACAGCATGAAACTATTAACCCTTCCTTTCCTGTAAAAATTTACTCCAGCAGGGCTCCATACTGGAGGCCTAACAGAAAAAAATTAGCATGCCGAGAAAAATAAGATAGGTTTGGTAATATTTTAGTTAATACCCACAACTCTAAGGAGGAAAGATTTCTTTTGGTTTACAGTTTGTAGAGATTCCTGTCCATGGTGGGCTGGCTCCAAGGCAGGAGAGAATTGCTCAGGCAGGACAGACAGGAAGCAGAGAAAGAGATCAGAGGAGGAGGAGGAGGAAGGTTATCCCTTCGGGGCTATACCACCAGTGATCCAAATTTTTCGGCTAAGTTTTACCACCAACACCTCGTTTAGTTATCACTTCATCAGTGGATGGATCCATTGATTAGTATTGTACCCTCATGATCAGATCACTGCCACAAAGCCCCCCCCTTTGAGCACATGGGCTTTGGGGGACATCTAAGTATAAACATGATAGTAATGAATGGGAGCATATAGCTAAGTTGTTTCTTAAAGGTTAATGTGATCTACTCATCTCTAATGCAGTTAAGTCTAGAATTTAAAGAGTTGAGACTATGCTGGTCTTTGGGGAGAAGAGGTGTTGGGGGGAGGGTTCTTTTGTGTGTGAGGGTGCTTGTTTTTGAGACAGGATCTCACTATACAATTCAGGCTGACCCTGTGCTCACTTTTGTAGACCCCCAGACTGATCTCAAACTCATAGCGATCTTCCTGTCTCAAGCTCCCAGTGCTGAGGTTACAGAAATGTGCCACCATGCCCAGTTCTGGGAGAAGGTTTTACCTCTAAATTTAATTTGAATCTCAAAGGTTTCACTTTAATATGATCTGTGTCATTTGGACTATTGCAAGATTCTGCTATTTTGGAGAATTTCACTAAGAGAGCCCAAGACATTTTACGTTACTTAAAACCTGACTTTTGTTAGTTTTACATATTTACCAATATCTTATGCAACTTATAGGTGTTAGAAATCCCTGGAATTCTTTTTCCTAAGTACCAGCTTATAGCTGATGCCTCAGAAAGTATTCACTCCCTTCCCTACTGAGTTTTTGACATCGGGCTGAGCCTGGGCCAAGGAGCCTTTCGCTCATTTGGTGAGCAGCAGTGGTTCTCTGACACAGGGCAGAAGAGACTGGGGTCACTGTGTTCCCACTTTTCTGCTGCCCTCTTGTCCTTGGTATGACTAATAGAATTCTGCTCACTCAGCTCCTGCACTCCAGACCAGGGAACCCCATTGATACTCCTGCTTTCCTGGGCCCCCAGTGTCTTGGAGGCTGCCTCATTCTGAAGATTGTATCCTCATCCCAGCTCTGACCCCATGGCTGCAGTCCACCCACTAGGACTCCTGTTGTCCTGCCCCCGCCTTGGGTCTGCTCTCTGCTCCATGGTTCATGCCAGAGCCAGCTCATCCCAGCTGCTGAAGATGGATTACTTTGTGTAACTTTGTGAGTCAGTTGTTAAATCAGCCTATTATAGCTTGAATATGATGCATCCCCCAAACACTTGTGTACTGAGAGCTTGATCCATAGTGCTGCTGTGTGAAGAGATGGAGAGATGACTGGGTGATGAGAGATGGCCTCATGACTCAGTGGATACCAAGAGGTGGGACCCGTTGGAGGAAGTAGGTCCCTGAGGGTGTGACTTTGAAGGGTGGCTTGTCCTCGGCTGGCTCTCAGCCTTGTGCCACTGTTCCTGGCTACTGTGAGATGAGCAGCCTTCCTCCACTACCCAGATAGCTCTGCCTCACCCCAGGCCTAACAGCAATGGTGTCAGCCAGACTTGAACTGAACCCTCTGAAACCATGACCCAAAATAAACCTTTCCTTCTTAGAGGATTTTCTTAAGTATTTGGTCACACCAGTGAAAAGCTGACCACTGCTGTCATTGTTAAAAATTAAATTGCAGAGCTAGGTATAGTAGCAATGCCTGTAGGCTTAGCTACCCAAAGTGCTGAGGCAGGAAGGATGGTTGGAGCTAGCCTGGACAACAGAGAAATGCCCAGTCTCTTAAACTAAACAAAATAACTCCAAAAGGTTGAGTTGTATAAGCATGCAATTAAAATTTTTGTAAGAAATAAGTACTCACAGGGCTGGGGAGATGGCTTAGTAGAGTAATCGCTTCCCTGGCAAGCGCAAGGGCCTAAGTTCAATCCCCAGTTTCAAAAAAAAGAAGAAAGAAAGAAAGAAAGAAAGAAAGAAAGAAAGAAAGAA
>NW_004524904.1:522361-535786 GCF_000260255.1 Octodon degus
CTTGGCGGTCTAAGTGCCTACCTGGCAAGCGCAAGGACCTGGGTTCGATCCCTGGTACCTCATGCTGTGCCTGCCCCAGAACCCAATGTGCACTGCACTGGCCACAGAGACTGGGCAGGTCTGTAATCCCAGCTCTGGGGGGGCTGAGACAGGAGGATCAGTATGAATCCAAGCTGTGTAGCAAGACCCTGTACCAAATAAATAAATAATAGAAAAGAAATCAGAACTCAAAATTCATCTCTTTGTAAGGTTACTATTATCTATACTCTTGAGCTTACATCTGTTTTACCTTTAATGTGTAAATGCCACATAAAGTTATGCCTTCCACATTCACTAGTGTTGTGTTTACAGCTTCAAACAGCTATGGTAGCCCCCAAAAGTCAGCAAATATTACAAATTAGAGAAAAAAAATTGAATTTTCCTGCAGAATTAAAAACCTAGTATATATTTGATTCAAAAAGTTGTGTGCATCATAAACAAATGAGGGAATTCCTACATAATCTTCGTTATCTAGATGTAAATGAACGTATTCCATTCCAATGAATGGAAATACCATTCATTTGTTAATTGCAAGGTACAATTACAGGTACAAGAGGTCAGAAAATACCAGTCAAAACACTAGCGCAAATCAATTGGTTCTGTAGAACTTACAATAAAGAGCATTTTATAGTTTGGTGTTATTTAGGACTTGTATGTTATCTGTCCATTAAATCAGGGCTTGGGAATTTCTTTTCTCATAGAGCCCAGTGGTGAACATTTCAGACCCTACAGTCTCCATTGTAGCTGCTCAGCTCAGCCCTTCCGTGGCTTGAAAGCCCACAAGTCAGGCCTAAATGAGCGGGCATGGTTGTTGTAATGGAGTTACCTTTACAGGCCGAGGTGGCCTAGCCTGGGCCACAGTTACCGGCCTTCCGTGGTTTATCCATGATCTGTGATAGCCTGAGAGGCAGGTATCTGCACCTCACGCCACACCTTGCTGTCTCCAGTCTTTGTGCTGAAGGGCTCCCCAGGAAAGTCACTGGGCATTCCCAACGAGCACCCATACCACCCTCCTCCCTGCCACTTGGAGGTGTCTCCCACCTGGGCTGGCTCTGCCCTATGCCTTCTACCCATAGCTCCCTGTCCAGCCTGCTCTCCCCTCCTTTTGTCTCAGAGAATGTCACCTGCCCCATGGAGTCCCTTCACCATGGTCTCAGCCACTCTTTCCCCTTTCCTCCTTTTAATTTGGGAATTGGATGTTTTATCTGTGGAACAAGAAAGGAACTAAGACAGGGCCCCTGTGGAGCCTGGGCTCCTACTGCTCAGGGTCTCCTGGAAGAGTAGAAGGTTGAACAAGACTGCATGCCGATTTGAAAGGCAGGAAGCTAAAGGCAAGATTCCTAGGAGGTGGGTCATAAAGCAAGAAGCTCTGGGCCTATTGGGCCTGTACTTGTCTTTCAGGAAAAGGCCCATAGTGGGGACTTCTGAGGGACCCCCAGGCCTCCAGTGCCATGCCAAGGTGGAAATCTGCCAGGATGAAGGGGGCAAAAACATGGTTTACTAAAGCCCATTTGTAGGGCAGGCTGGTAGAAGGTAACCTTTGTGTCCCCCTTCAGTGAGGAGCAGAGGGAAGGGACCACATTTTCATCATCGTCCTGCTTCCTCCTGCTCCTGGCTGGACAAATATCTGTGTTCCAGAGCAAGCCCCATGTGTGAGAGGAAGCATGGAGCACAGCCACAGCCCCTGAAGGCCCAGGCCATATGCCCTGCTGTCCATCTGAGCGAAGCCCCCTGCCCCTGTCTCTCCAGCTCCAACACAGGGCCTCAACCAATGGAGAACTCCCAGGTGTACAGGTGACCTTAGGGGCCAGGCTTCCCCCTCCCCAGGCTTGGTGAGCACATCATAGCTTCTGTGTCTGCACAGCCTGCTCCAGAAGGACTGTCCTTCCTGGTCACAGTGGGGCTGGAGATGCGGCCATCCACAGCTCATCCCTTGACCTCCTCCCAGGCTTCAGCATCTGACTCAGCAGACTGGCTTCTGGTTTTATTCTGTTTGAGTTTTTTTTTCTCTTTTTCTTTTTCTTGCACATTAATATTTCATGGTTTTGAGATCTGGTAGGGGATGTAATGGCATAGATGGGATTCATTTGGTTTTCTGTTTACTGAGTTTTAAATTTGAACAATTTCCCTTATACCCTTTAGGCCATGAAAGCTTTTCTCTCCCTCTCCTCTTTCCTTCCCTCTCTTCTTCCCTCCCTCCCTCCCTCCCTCCCTCTCTCCTTTCTTCCTTCCTTCCTTCTTTCCTTCCTTTCTTCTCTCTGCCTGTCTCTCTTTCTCTCTGTGTCTCTGTCTCTGTCTCTGTGTCTCTGTGTTTGTCTCTGTGTCTGTTTCTGTCTGTCTCTGTCTCTGTGTCTCTCTCTGCTTCTCTGTCTCTGTCTCTGTCTCTGTCTCTCTCTCTCTCTCTCTCTCTCTCTCTCTCTCTCTCTCTCTCTCTCTCTCTCTCTCTCTCTCTGATATTGCAGTATTGGGGCTCAAATCCAAGATACACTGAGCTACTTTCCCAACACTTTATCAGTTTTCTTTTTATTCTGAGACAGGGTCTTGCTAAATTGCCTAGACCGACCTTGACTTGCAACCATCCTGCCTCAGCTGAGTAGCTGGGATTACAGGTGTGCATCACCACACCCAGTAGGAACTACTGTTTTAAAAATCATCTTTGATAATTCATCATCCTTGCTACTCTATAGAGCTGAAACCATGAGTCTTGTTTCTGGCCTGCAGGGGATAGCACAGACTGGCTGGGTTTGAGCCCCGGAAACACTGTCAGGCACCTCTTCCTGAGGTGACATGTGCCAAGTGCTGAGCACCCCCCGCAGCATGCATTGAAAGCCCTAAGTGGCTCCAAGCTCCCTGGGGCCCCCACAGCCCTGCCCTGGACTACGTGACCAAACTGGTCCACGGCCCAGGGCTGCTATGTGCCCTGAGGAGACCAGAGAGTGATGTCCACCCTCCACCCTGTGGCAGGCCCCTGGTACCTAGCATCCATCTGTACCTGGTGCGCTCACCACAGATGTGGCCTCCGGGGGGCAGCAGCTCAGTGGGGTGGCGGCACCGTGTGCGTTCCTTCCTCTTTCTCTGAACCTGAACCTGCACCCAGAGGGCATTGTCCGAGCAGGGGCTCCAGAGCCACGATCTGCGTGAGGAAATTAAGGGAGCATTAAAACTGAAGCATCTTTAAAGCGTCTGACCAAAGCCTCTGGGTCCCCAGAACAGCTGTGAGGAAACAGCGGGCAGCGGGACAGGAGTCGCTTTCCTGGCTCAAGCTGACAGGACCCAGGGCTTATTGCGAGGAAAAGACATTTCAAAAGTTCTTTTTAGACAACATAGGCTATTATTTGTAAATTTAAGAATAGGGAATGTTATGCTGGGGAGATAGCTCAACAGCATAAATACCTGCCTGGCAAGCACAAGGTCCTAAATTCAATCTCTGGCACCAAATAAAATAAAATAAAACACAAATAAGGAATGTTGAAATACTGGTTTTCCAAAAACACACAAACAGCAATCTTTACATAAAAAGACAGGCAGCCTGCTTTGTGTTGTTCAGAATCTCTGTCTGCCCCATCAGCTGCTGGAGGTGCACCAACATTCTCACCAATGCTCGCAGCCCTGCGGTCCCACTGTGTCCTGGCCGTGTCCTGGGCTCCCGCTCCTGAGCTCATGCCCTGGCACACTCTCCAGCCATCTTTCTGGCTGTGCCCTTGACCTTGATTCTGGAAACACCAGCTGGTGGCCTGGGGAGCTTTACATTTGCCTGAGGCTCTAAATGGAGCTGTGAGTCACAGATGGGGCAACTTCAGCAGGAAGCCGCCCGAGACTGTTCTTGTCCTGAGCCTGCTAGCCCTCTGCAGAGTGTGGCTGTCAGCACCTGTGAGGGCCCGCAAGGCTGGGCTGGCCATGCAGGGGCCGCTTCCATCCAGGGAAACCCAGGCCATCAGGGTGAAACCTCAGTTGCTTACTGGGAGAAACCTTGACCTTCAGCTTTTATTTTCAGTAACAGCGTTTAGAGAATGAAGCACCATTGCCTGTTTGGTCTTCCAACTCTTCTTCTTCTCTAAAAGAATGTTCACTTTCTTCAAAACCATTAAGCTAAGACATCCTCTAACCCTGCATCTCCACCCTCCATCCCCCTGTCAGATCTGTGTCTGTGACTTGACACTGGAGCCATTTATTTCTAGCCTTAAGACCTGCTCTGTTTCCTGCTGCCCGTTCAGGTCACTGTAGGTAACTTAGTCTCAGCGTGGGGCCCCACCCTCTCCCATAATGCGACCGACTCATCCTGGCCTAAGTTCCCATTTTGTATGTTCTGAAGGTTTAGAAACCCATTTCCTCCACGAGTATCCACTTCATGGTGGCCTCCTGTCCTGGTCACAGCCTAGCAGTGGTTCAGGTTTTGTCCTATCATGAAGGTTTTGCTTTCTTTCCTAGGCTGTCCTCTCTAGGCCCAACCAGGGCCTTTCCCAGTGCTAGGTGGGTAAGGAACACATTCTGACAAAATTAGATGATCTACAGTTGTTCATAATTGGGGTGCCAACATGGTTTCTTACAAGTCAGCCCCCTGAAGGGTACCTGGAACTATACAGAAAGAACAAATGTCTTCTGATGTGGATAACACTCAGCTCTGTAAAAACAGAAAGAAAAGCAAAGATTTGTGGTTGACCCCATCTTCAACACAAATGGAAAGGAAGAAAAAAAAAGAGATGTTTTCACCAGATAATGAACCAGGTTTTCTGATGAATGAGATACTGAAGTGTAAGACAGAAAAGAGAGGGAAGATAGGTGGAAGGAGCACCTGGGGTGTGACTCTCTCTGAGTCCCTGGCAGGCAGAGTCCCACAGGCACCAGAGGAGGCCTCCCCCAGCTAGGAAGCAAGGTGGCCAAGGTGCTAAGCTCTGTGTGCTGGGATGAGGTGACGCAGGGTCCAGTGGCCACTTAGATGTGCAGAGAAGGTGGGAAGCTAAGAAGATTCCAAAGTGACGCCTGCATCTGAAAATGGTGACACATAATACAGTAATATTCATCATGTACTGAGTGTTTTGAAACAGGCAGTGGGCTTTTTAATGGCATCAAGTCATCAAGCCCTAAAAAAATAGTTTTATCCCATCTGGCAGATGAAGAAGCTGATGCCAGCCACACAGCTCCTTGGTGATGCCAGTGTAGCCTCATACTGGTAACCACCACCCAGCCTGACCTAGCATGTTTTTTGAACAAATACTGATGTTTTCATGGGTACTGGTCAGGCTTGGCATGAAGTATCCCAGCCACATCCCATACAACATAAGGGGATCAGACACCATGAGATACCCAGGGCCCATCACCCACATTCCAGCCAACTCTTCCTGGGTTTTGGTGAAAACTGTCACATATCCAGAAAAGTTGAGATTTTGGTAGTAAACCCTTAGATCCCTACCATCCAGATTTTACCTTTAACATTTTACCTTGTCACATATCCCCCCAAATATACATCTCTCTACACATCCTTCAATCCATCTTGCTCTACAAAATCCCTTGCATGCATTGTCAGTGCTTTTCCCCTAACTGCTTTAGCATGCATGTTGTTCATTAACCATGGCATTATGGTTGCTTCCATTTTATGCAAGATTAACATGTGAAGAGGCGCACAGGTGATAATTTGCCTTTGTATGACCTTTGGCAGATGCAAGCAGGCCTAAGTCCCGTACAAGACAGCATGAACACCACTCCAGGTGCTTGGTCATTGTTCTGACCAGTTGGTCTTTCCTTTCTGTCTCCAGAGAAGCCACTGATCTGATTTTTTCCCACTCTGGATTTGTTTTGCCAGCTAAAGGATTTTTATCTAAATAGAGCTCTACAATAGGTATACAATATATAAGGCTTCCTTTGGTCAGTGTGATGTTTTTGAGGCTTGTGTTGACCAGCATATCACTTTGGTACTTTTTATTGCTGAGTAGCACTCTATGGGTGCATATGCTATGGTTTGTTTTGTTTCCCCTGTTGATGGACACTTGGGTTGGTTTCATTCTCAGGATCTTATTAATAAAGCTGCTATGAAGACTCTTGTACAAACTTTTTTGTAAATATATTTTTTTTTATTTCTCTTGAAAAAACACCTAGCAGTATGACTTGCTAAGTCATAGGTTAAATACCTGATTACTTTTGTTAGAAATGATGGCTTCTTTTCCCAGAGTAGTTTTATCATTTGACACTCCCCAAAAGCAATGTATGAGAAGCTACACACACCCTTCCATCTTTATGATGTTAGCCTTTCTGTCAGGTGTGTAAGTTTCAATTTTCACTTCTCTGGTGACTAATGGAGTTGAACAATTTCTCATGTGTTATTGGCCCCGTGTACATCACTTTTATGAAGTGTCTATCCAAAGCCTTTGACATTTTTAATTGGCTTGTTATTGAGTTGTACAAGTACTTTACACACAGATCTATTGCCAGATCATGTTTGGTAATGATGTCTTCCATTCTGTGACTTTCTTATTCGTTTAACAATGTTTTGATGAACACAAATTTTTAATTTGATAACTTTAATTTATCAGTATGTTAGAGTTACTGCTTTCTGTGATCTGCATATGTAAATTTTGTCTGTTCCCATATCTTAAAGATATATTTTCTTTTAAAGGCATTGTGGCCTTACCTTTTACATCTAAATCTATAATTCTTTTTTGGTTATAGTATCAAATAGGATTAGGCTTAATATTTGTTCATACAGATATCCAGTTATTGAAATTCAGTCATTTGTTGAAATCCCTTTCTTTTCCTCATTGGATTGCTTTGGCAGCTTTACCAAGAAGTTGAGTGATTATATAGTATATTGATGGGTCTATTTCTGGACTTCGCTATGTCTGTTTATCTCTATGCCAACTGCACACTCTTATTTTCTAGTAAATCTCAGATTTAGGTACTGCAATTTCTTCAGCTGATTTGGCTTTCTGTTTTTTGATTTCTAAGTCAGTTTGAGCATTAGCTTGAAAGTATTTACCCAAGAGCCCTCAGAGTTTACTTTTAGGATTACATGGGAGCTACAGACCCATTGGAGAGAGTATCTACTTAATGATCCTGAGTCTTCCAACCCACAGACATCATGCACTTACTTATTTGCTTAGATCTTTAATTCATTTTGGCAGTGCTTTATGTTGTTTTTAGTATAGAAGCCTTTGTGTGCAACCAGAGAGCTTGCTGAGTTGTTAAGGCCCCACAACCACCCATCTGCTTAGTGACTCCCTCAAAGCATTCAAGGATTCAGCGGCAGTCATACTCACTGCTCTGGTTTACTTCAGCATCAGAATAGGAAGAGCAGATCCGGCAGAGCCTGGAGAAGACCTTGCCAGGGCTTCCACTCTCTTTCCAAAGGCAGCATGAGCAGCATTTTCATCTAAGGCCATGGTAGTAAAATGATGGCTCATGGACCCAAAGTAGGCACAGAGTCCAACAGCTGAGCACTGGGTATTCAGATTTAGCTAGCACTCTGTAATCAGTAAGTGGGCTTGGGTTGGGTTGTGGGCATTCATCTCTAAAAGGTTTGTCATCACTGCAATAGGGACTCAGAGTCTATGATTCATATTTTTATTCAGTTCAAAATAGTTTGTCAACTTCCCTTTTGATTTCAGTAGTCCAAGGCATAGTTATAAATTTGTTGCTGTTGCTGTTATTTCAGATATTTGGAGAGTTTACTGCAATTTTTCTGTTAATAGTTTCTAGTTTAATTCAATGTGATTGGAGAACGCACTGTGATTTAAAAGCACTTCAATTTATTGAAACAGTGTATGGGATCAAGGTCTGTTTCAGTCCATGTTCCGAATCACTTCAAGAGTGTACATTCTTCTCGCCTCAGGTAGACTATTCTGTAAGTATCTGTAGATCAAAGTGACTCATCACATGCTTTATCTCTTTTTTTTCCCCAACATTCTTTTTGTTTTAAAGAGGAAAAAATTAAGGCTGGCCAAATAGCTCAGTGGATTAAAGCACCTACAAGCAAGCACAGAGGCTGAGGATTTGATCCCCAGGCCTGCCGTGCTGGCCTCACCCCCAGGGCACACCAAGACGACCATTGAGACTGAGTGTGGTGGCACACATCTGTAATTCAGCACTTGGGAGGCTGTAAACAAGAGAATCACTGTGAGTCCAATCTAGTAGTGAGACCCTGAACACCCTGTAGACCCTTCCCTAAAATACAAAAAAAAAAAAAAAAGGAAAAACTTGCAAAACAAGGTAATAGAAGGGTAATGATGGTTAATACATTATGTATTGTTATCTTAAATTACTCAGAGTACAAGATATAGGCATTTAAGTGTCCAAACAATATTAGCACAAACCTTTTCCCTGAAATAAGAGAAATTAGTAATATAGCTATCATAATTATATATTTTATATATCTATATTTATATCTCTATCTATCTATCTATCTGTCTGTCTGTCTGTCTGTCTGTCTGTCTATCTATCTATCTATCTATCTATCTATCTATCTATCTATCTATATCTTTTCCCATTCTTCTTTTCTCCTTTCCCCATCCCAGTTTCTCTTTCCATTTGAATGGTTTCTCCCCATTTTACAATATCTACATTTTAGACCCTATTTACTCTTTCAGTTTCTCACAACAGGGAGACAACATTGTTTATTCATGTGAGTCTGATTTATTTCACTTATGAATATGGTCTTGAGAGTTGCATCCATTTCCCTATAAAAGTCTCCAGTTTATCCTGCTTTATGGGTGTGTAGCACTTCATTATATAAAAAGACCACATCTTTTTATCAGCTCCTCAGCTGATGGACATTTGGGTTGTTTCTAAGATCCAGCTATTCCAAATTGTGTGGCTGGTAACATAGGTGCACATCTATCACCTGTAGTATGATGCTTTAATAGGTCTGAGAAGATACCCACCAGGTAAATACATGAGTATGGGACCTTCAATCCTGGTTTTTTGGGAATCCCTGTATTGACTTCCAAGTGGTTGCACAAGGCTGCACTCCACAAACAGTGGAAAACTCTTCCTTTTCCCCCACAGCTCTGCCAGCATTTGTTATTGGTTGACTTCTTGATAGTAGCCATTGTTTCTGGTGTTGGGTGAAATAGAATCTCAGTGTTGTTTTAATTTGTGTTTCTCAAATGATCAATGATCTTAAATATTTTTTCATGTATTTATTTGCTGTTTCCATTTCTTTATCTAAGAAGTGTGTATTCATCTCTGATGCTCAGTTTTGGATTGGGTCTTTGGATTTGAGAGGCCTGATTTTTCTTTATATGTTCTCAATAATAATCTTTTATCTGAGGAACAGCTGGCAGATATTTATTCCTACATTATGGATTGTTTGTTCACTCTGTTGGTGGTTTCTCTTGGTGTGCAAAAGCCTTTTCATAAGACGAGATCTCAATTGTTGATTCTTTGTGATAGTTCCTGTGGGATCAGGGATTTATTCATGAAGTCTGCCTCTATCAAGGTGTTCAAGAGTTCTACCTGTTCTCTCTTCCAGAAAATTTAGTGTTTATGTTTTAATATTTAGATCTTTGATCCATTTTGAATGTTTAATGCATGATGAAAGATATGGGTCTAATTTTAATCTTTGGCATACAGAGTCAATTTTTCCAGCACCATTTATTAAAGAGCCTATCTTTCTTCCATTAAATGTATTTGACACCTTTGTTCAGATAAGGTGACTGAGTATGTCTGGAGTTGTTTCTGCTTCTTCTAATCTGTTCCACTGATCTTTGGGTCTGATTTTTTTTGCCAGTACTATGCTGATACTATCATAGTAGCTTCATAGTATAATTTCAAGTCAGGGATTGTAATGCTGTCTGCTTTGCCTTTATTGTCCACAATTGTCTTTGCTATTCTAGGTCTCTTCTGGTTCCAAATTAATATTAGGATAGTTTTCCTTAATTATGTGAGATATGCTGTTGGAATTTTGATTTGAATTGAGATAAATCTGTATAACAGTTTTGGAAGTATGACCATCTTCATTGTATTCGTTCTTTCTAACCAAGAGCATGGGATATCTTTTGATTTTCTGATATGTTCTGCAATCTCCTTTTTCAGAGTACTGTAGTTTTCAATGTAGAGGGCTTTTACTTCCTTTGTTAGATTAATTCCTAGATGTTTCATGTTTTGAATGCCATGATGAAAGGTGTTGTTTCCTTAATTTCTTGCTCAGTGAATTTGTTATTGATGTACAAGAAGGCTGCTGATTATTTAGTATTGACTTTATATCCAGCTTTAAATCTAGCAAGTTTTAGTGGAGTTTTTGTGGTCTTCTATGTAGAGTATCATGTCATCGGCAAATAATGATAATTTAACTCTGCCTTTCTTATTGTTATTCCTTTCATTTATTTCTCTTTTCCAATTTCCCTGCATAAAGTTTATAGAACTATGTTGAATAAGAGTGGGGACAGTGGACTTCCTTGACTTGTTCCTGATTTTAGAGTGAAAGTTTTCAGGTTTTGTCCATGTAGTTATGATTTAGCTGTTGGTGTGTAATAGATGGCTTTTATCATATTGAGATAAAGACCATATGTTCTGTGGGGGTTTTATGATGAATGGGTGCTGGACTTTGTCAAAAGCTTTTTCTGGATCTGAGATAATCATGTGATTTTTGTCCTTGGTTCTGTTGATAGGGTGTATTACATGTATTGATGTACCTACCTATGTTGAACTATCCCTGCATCCTTAGGATGAATCCCACTTGATCGTGGTGTATAATCTTGATTTACAGCATTCAGTTGTATATTAAGTAGTACCTTATTGAGAATTTTTGCATCTGTGTACATGAGGGAGATTGGCCTGTAGTTCTCTTTCTTAGTTGGGTCCTTCTCCAGTTTGGGTATCAGAGTAATACTTTCTTCCAGGAATGAATTTGGGAACGTTGCTTCTCTTAAAATTTCAGTAAACAGTTTGAGAAGAAGTCTGATTTATTTCATTTATCAGTGTAGTCTCTAGTTGCACCCATTTACCTATAAAAGCCTCAAATTTATCTTTTTTATAGCTAATACTCCATTGTGTAAAAATCCTTTTTATTCATACATCAGTTGGTGAACATTTGTGCTGTTTACAAGATTTAGCTATGACAAATTGCACTGCTATAAATATGGGTGCACATATATCACTGTGGTATGACATTTTCAGTTCTTTTGGAAAAATACGTAGGAGAGGAATAGCTGGCTTAATGGGACCTCCAATCCTAGCTTTTTAAGGAATCTCCACATTGATTTCCATAATGGTTGTACCAGTCTGCACTCCCACCAACAATGGAGAAGAGTTCCTTTTACCTGCAGCCTTTCCAGCATTTGTTGTTGATTGACTTCTTGATGATAGCCATTCTTTCTTAGGTAAAATGGAATCATTGTTCTAATTTGCATCTTTTGAATGACTGAGGATGTGAAACACTTTTTCATATATTCATTTGCTATTTGTTTTGTTTGTTTGTTTTTGTCATTTTGAGACAAGGTCTTACTAACAGTTCAGGCTGGACTTGAGCTCACTTTAGAGCCCAGGATAGTCTCAAACTCACAACAATCCTCCTGTCTCAGCCTTCCAAGTCCTGGGGTTACAGGCATGTGCCACCATGCCCAGCTCATTTGCAATTTGCATGTCATCATTTGTGAAGTGTATATTCATCTCAGATGCCCATTTTTAGATTGAGTCCATTTTGGAGGCCTGATTTTTTAAAACTTCTTTATATGTTCTACATAGAAGTCCTTTGTTTGAGGGATAGTTAGCTATACTTTTTTCCCAGTTTGTGGGTTTTCTGTTTACTCTGTTGGTGATTTCTTTTGACATGAACAAACTTTTCAAAAAGATGAGATCCCTCTTGTTGATTCTTTGAAGCATTTGCTGTACAGTATTGTTTTTATTCATAAAATCTCTACCTACCCTGGTGTCTTGAAGATTTTTACCTACTTGCTCTTCTAGAAGAATTCATGTTTCAGTTTTAATATTTAAATCTTTGATCCATTTTGACTGTAGTTTACTGCATGGTGATAGACATGAGTCAAATTTTAGCCTTCAGCATGTGGAAAGCATTTTTCCAGCACCATTTATTAATGCAGGTATCTTTCTTCCAGTGAACATGTGTGGCCCCTTTGTCAAACATAAGGTGGCTGAGTGTGTTTGTGTTGTGTCTGCAACTTCTAATCTATTCTGTTGATCCTCAGGCCCCCATCTTCTGCTTTATTGCCCATGATTGCTTTAACTATTTGTCTCCTTTGATTCTAGATGAATTTTATGAGTGTTTCCTCCAGATATGTGAGGTATTTTAATTGGGATTGTGTTTAATCTATATTGCAATTTTTAGAGTATGGCCATTTTCACAGTATTGGTTCTTCCTATCCACAAGCAGGGAATATCTTTCCATTTTCTGTAATTGTCTTTGATCTCTTATATCAGAGTACTGTAGTTTTTACTGCATAGATCTTTTACTTCCTCTGTTAAATTGATTCCTAACTATTTCATTTTTTGAATGTTATTGTGAAAGATGTGGTTTCCCTGGTTTCTTTCTTAGTGTGTTTGTTGTTTGTGTATGGCAATGTTAATGATTTCTGAGTGTTGACTTTGTATCCTGCTATGCTACTGAATTTGGTTATTAAATCTAGAAGTTTTTTGGTGGAGTTTTTGGGATCTTCTGTGTAGAATATCATAACATCTGTGAATAATGACAATTTCACTTCTTCCTTTTCAATCCTTATTCCTTTTATTTCTCTCTTATCTAATTGCCCTGGCTAATGTTTTCAGAATTATTTTGAGTAAGAGTAGTGATAATAATGACATCCATGTCTTGTTCCTGATTTTAAAGTGAAGGCTTTCAACTTTGTCCAGTTATTAAGATGTTGGCTAATGGTTTGTCATAGGTGGGTTTTATCAGGTTGAGCTAAAGACCATCTATTTCAATATTCTGTAGGGTTTTTATCATGATTGAGTGTTAGACTATGTCAAAAGCTTTCACTGCATCTATTGAGATGATCATGTGTTTTTTATCTTCGGCTCTGTTGATGTGTTGTATTGTGTTTATGGATTTGTATATATTGAACCATCCCTACATTCCTGGGATGAATGCCACTTGGTCATGGTGTATAATCTTCTCAATGATTTGCTGCATTCTTTTTGCTAGTATTTTATTGAGGATTTTTCTATCCATGGTCATTAGGCAGATTGGCTTGTAGTTCCCTTTTTTGGTTAGGTCTTTCTCTGGTGTTGGTGTCAGAGTAATATCTCCCCACTAAGAATGAATTAGGGAGAAATGCTTTCTTTTCAATTTCACTGAACAGTTTGAGAAGAATTAGCATTAATTTCTAAGTTTCTTATATGATTCAGCTGTATATCATCAAGACCTGGGCTTTTATTTGCTGGTAAATTTTTATTTTTTTTTATTTTTTTCTTATCCACGAATGGGATGTTTATTTTTTTTTC
>NW_004524904.1:541825-543091 GCF_000260255.1 Octodon degus
TCTGGCTTAGGTCTGGCTGCTGTGCTCAGCTCCTTCCTGCTGCGGACCTGGGTAGGATTGGGTCTGGAGGTTCCTGGAACTCGGCAGAAATTCCTGGGCTAGGACTGGGTCTCTGCTGGTAAATTTTTAATTACATGTTTGATTTCATTAACTGATGTTGGGTTATTCAGAATTTTTATGTCTTCTTGATTCAGCTTTGGTAATTCTTATGTGTCTCAGAATATGTCCATTTCTTGTTTTACTTCCAATGAGCATAAAGATTTTCAACATAGGTATTGATGAATTTCTATAAGATCTGTAGTGATTTTATTTTATTTTATTTTATTTTGTGGATGGCCTTTATTATCTAAGCAATAACACATACGTTGCATTGCATTTTCACCTAGCATTGTAATTCAGGGATCAGTTGAGACAGCTGCTTTGTGAATAGTAGCTGAATTCAATTCTGGATTGTTTTTGTTTTTTGTTCTTAGGTTTTTTAACTTTTTATTACTGTATATTTGTGATAAACAATAAATACATTCGTTGTGGGGTATTGGTACATACACATGTTACATAATTCTTTTTCTTAAGATGTCGACAGTGAATTTTAGAAAAATATTTCTGAAATGAACCTATAGCATGAGATTAATAACAGATTGCATCTTGTAAGTAAATTATTTACAAACTTAAATTAATGTAATGATAAAAATTGTCCAAAATAAAAATGAAGAAGAAAGAATGTACAGATCAGTCATAATAGTTCACTCTGTGTCAAAATCAAGAAACATATTCATATAACTTGAATTCTCAAAGTAGAAAAGGGTAGGTAATAAATACTTAAACATTTAATATTTCTGAATGTAGTGGAACTTATAACATCACATTTCCAAGAAAAATGAACCTTTTGCACATGAAATACGAATAAAATCATACCAAGATGCCCAAACAAAAAATTGTCGTAAACTTATTGTAAAGAAAAAAATCATCAAAGCATATACATAAACAATATTAGCTATGGAAGAACAAAATTAAATGGCATCTTATTCCACATTAGAAAGAAAGAAACTGAGTTCAATCCCTGGTTCCAAAAAAAAAAAGAAAAGAAAAGAAAAGAATCAAGTGTGGTTAAAAAAACTAGACTAATCAAAGAACTGAAAGAAAAAAAAAGACCTGTCCTCTTTGAATTTTATACTTAGCAAACATACCTTTGAAAACTAAAAGTAAGGGGCTGGAGAGATGGCTCAGTGGTCTAAAGCACCTACTTAGAACAAGCTTAGCAAAGCA
>NW_004524904.1:543662-555791 GCF_000260255.1 Octodon degus
AAAAAAAAAAAAAAAGAAGAAGTAATATAAAGTCAATGGAAAATGGAAATATACTTTTTAAAGTTTCTAATACTAGAAAATAACATACCATGTCTTTTAAGTATATTGTAAGTCAAAGATACAGTACAAATCTTGAAACAAAAATTAATATTAATCAATATTCAGAAAATCAAATATTAATTTAAAATTAAA
Organism: Octodon degus; assembly: GCF_000260255.1. Classification (NCBI taxonomy): domain Eukaryota; kingdom Metazoa; phylum Chordata; class Mammalia; order Rodentia; family Octodontidae; genus Octodon; species Octodon degus. The sequence goes on from NW_004524904.1 coordinate 543,855, forward strand.
TGTTTTGAAACAACTGAACTAAGAAAATGTTTTCATGATAGTAAAGAATTACTAAGAATAAAACAAGATAAATACTGTAATGGCAAATAAATGGCCAGCACTTCTAACAGTTTGGGCATAGGATATTGCATAAAGTTTTAGTATGTCATGGACATGGATAGTGTCCATGACCCTTACTGATGGCCAGTTGTCACTTGTGGGACTGAGCTACTGCTATTTCCTTGATATCCACCCTGCAGACCCAGATAGAATCATGACCCATAGGGTGCAGGAGAAATCCATTTGTAGAGTATGCTGATGGAAATATTTTGCTGCTATATACAAAAGAATAACTGATAGACTTTTGTATACCTCTTATTCTCCTGTTTAATTGTTTGCACTATTTGGTGGGTTCTTTCCATTCTCATTCGTGGAGTTGTGGTCATTTTGCTCCTTCTCTAGAATATTTTTTAGTAGTCAGTGTGGGGTTGGCTTTGTCATCATGAAATTCTTTAGTTGTTCTTTAGCATGGAAGTATTTCACTTCTCCATTATACTTGAAAGAGAGTTTTGCAGGGTATATCAGTTTGGGTTGGAATATGCTTTCTTGCAAGACTTATAGTACTTTGCTCCATACTTTTCTTGACTTAATGGTTTGTGAAGAGAAATCAGCCATTATTCTGATGGGTTTTCCTTTAAATGTGATCTGTTTCTTTTCTTAGCAGCTTTAGTATACTGTTCCTGTGCTGAATTTCTGGGATCTTGATTATTATATGTCTGGGTGTGTTTTTAATTGGGTTGATATTATTTGGAGTTCTATATGCTTCGGTTATCTGAATGTCAGATCGTTTTCCCGTATTTGGTAAGTTTTCTGCTATTACTTCCATCCATATTCTTTTTATATCATTTGTATTGACTCCTTCTTTCTCATTGATGCCTCTTAGTCTCACATTGTTCATCTTTACATCGTCATGCAGATATTGAATTATTGTTTCCTGCATCCTAATTGTTTTTAAGAGATCTTTTCTTACCTTGTCACTAGCTGCAATGGTGTCTTTAAGGTCAGAAAGTCTATTTTCACTTTCACTCATACAGTTTTGCCAGCTTGTGATTGAGGTTTTAATTTCCTGTATAGCTCTTTGAATCTGCTTCATACATTCTATTTCTTTCCTACATTGCTCATTCAAGGATTCCATCATTTTTATATTCTGCCCTATTTTTTATCAGTATCTTCTTTAGGAGTATTTAGTACTTCTTTCATTATAGTTATCATTTCTTTTTTTTACTTTAGAAATTATTTCAATCTGATTTCCTCTATACCTTACTGCAGTTGTTTCTTTGCTTTACATGCTATTATTTCAGAGATTTCAGGTGTGTGATTTCCAATTTCTTCTATACTAGTGTCTTCTTCACTTGTTCTGGTTGGGCTTGGGGCCTGAGAATGCGTTTTGCTCCTTCTCCTTGTCATTTTGTATAGTACTGTCTTCTGACCTTTGATGTAGAGCTTAGATAGAGTTATTACCTTAGCACCAGGTCCGGATCTACCAAGTTCAAACTCGTCCAAGTGGGTGTGGCTTGGATCTGGTTGCTGTGCTCTACTTCCTGCTATAGCCCTTGGAGCTGAACCCTCTGTGCCACTCTGGCAAGATGTTCTGCTCCTGAATCAGCTGGGTGGATCTTGCCTCTACCCTCTTTTCAGGGAGTTCTGCTGCAGGGTTCCACACTGGGCCTGGGCTCTGTGTCGAATCAGGATCTGGCAAGCCCAGGCAGTCTCACTCACATGCCGGGCCTGTGTCGAATGAGGACCTGGAGGTCCCCAGGTGGTCTCATTCATATGCTGGGCCTGGGCTCTGGGTCGAATCAGGATCTGGCGGGTCTGGGTGGTCTCAATCACACACCGGGCCTGGGCTCTGGGTCCTGATTTTAATTTTTTAAGGGAAATACAAAACAGTATTAAAACAAAAGAATTATAAGTGGTACAGAATTTCACTGAACAAAATAATATCAATTTCACTGTATTTGTTGTAATGCATAGTGTTGTCTTCCAACTAGTTATTCATATCATCTGTTATATGTATGCAAAATTAGAAGAAGAAAGAAAAAAAGAAATATATAAGCAATTAAGAACAGAAAAAGAACAAACAATTTAAGAAAAAAAGGATACAAAACAAATTAATTGAAGAGGATTTGAGGAAATTGAAAGGTATTCAATTCAAAGGCATTGTTCCTCCTGGGTAGGAGGAACCAACATTGTGATAATGGCTATACTCCTAAAATCGTTATACAGATTCAATGCAATCCCTATTAAAATACCATTAGTATACCTCACAGAGCTAGAGAAAATTTTCCTCAAATTCATTTGAACCAGCAGAGACCCAGAATATCAAAAGCAATCCTGGGAAACAAAGGAAAGGCAGGAGATATCACCATCCCTGACTTGAAATTATACTACAAAGCTACTGTGATAAAATAAGGGTGGTACTGACATAGAGACAGACCTGAGGATCAGTGGAGCAGATTAAAAGATGCAGACACAGCTGCAAATACACTCAGCTACCTTATCTTTGATAAGGAGCCAAACATGTTTGCTGGAAGAAAGATAGATGCTTTAATAAATGGTGCTGGCAAAACTGGCTTTCCACATGTCGAAGGCTAAAGTTAGACTCACCATGCACTAAACTACAGTCAAAATGGATCAAAGATTTAAATATTGAAATATAAACACTAAATCTCCTGGAGGAAAATGTAGGTAGAAATCCTTGTTTGGTACCTTATTATTTTTTGTTTTTTATTTTTTAATGTTTTATTCATTTCAATAAAAATAGCAATGAAACAGTTTCAAAACAGGTTAGTAGGACAGTTACAATAATTAACATGTTGCATATTGTTGTCTATGTAGTAGTCATTCAGAGGATGATATGCAGACATGATATCTTGTCTAAACAATATTAGTACAAATCTTTCTTCTCATTGAACTAAGAGAAGGTAGCTGTATATCTATCCTATTTTGTATATACATATATATTTTGTTCACTACAAAATGGTCCTTTATTTATATCTTCCATTTTTTGTTTTGTTTTGTCAGAGATGGGTGTTCCATTGCTGTTAGAGAAGCTGTATTTGGAGAAGTCTTTAAATGATCTTTTCACATTTGATGCCAATTCAAATATTGTAGGTACTTGAATTCAGCAAAATAACCCAATATAGTCCAGTAGTCCATTATAGTAGTGGGTTATCAGCAGTGCTGGCAATTGTCAGAAGTTGTTGCTTTGAGCCTTTTACAGCACAGCATATTAATGTGGTATTACTTTTTATACCTCGTGGTTACACTTTTCTGCTGGTTGGTTAAAAGCAAGACCTATATAATTAAAAATACAACTTTTGTATCTGACAAGGTCAGTCAAATCCCCTCAGGATTTACCCTGAAACCATGTATAGCACCTTGTAGATCTTTTGTCAGTGTCAGCCATCTGGATGAGTCACAGCCATTGCTTGACCAATTTGTTCTCTATAAAAGCCTGAGAGGCTGTTCTCTAGATGACTCTCCTTAGGCACAGTATACTTATCATCAATTACTTTCCTCTGTGGCCCCATAACCTTGTAGGTGGAAACCTTAAAGACATATAGTAGAGATAGAGAATTCATGAACAAAAACCACACCATGTGAAATACTGCAAAGGATCAACAAGTGAGATCTCTTTTTGAAAACTTTCTGCATTTCAAAGGAAATCTCCAGAGTAAAAAGAAAACCCACAAACTAGGAAAAAATTATATCTGACTGTCCCTCTGACAAATGCCTTCTATCTAGAACATATAAAGAACTTTAAAAATCAGGCCCCCCCAATTCAAAGACCCAGTCCAAAAATGGGTATCTGAGATGAATATACACTTTTCATATGAAGAAATACAAATGACAAATAAATATATGAAAAAATGTTCAACATCATTGGTCATTCAAGAATTACAACTTAAAACAACACTGAGATTCCATCTCACCCCAGAAGGAATGTCTAACATCAAGAAGTCAGCCAATAACAAATGCTGGAGGGGCTGTAGGGTAAAAGGAACCATTCTCCATTGTTGGTGGGAGTCCAGACTGGCACGAAAACTATGGAAATCAGTGTGGAGATCCCTTTAAAAGCTAAAATTGGAGATCCCATTCAACCCAGCTCTTCCCCTCCTGGGTATTTTTCCAGAAGAACTGAAAATGTCATACCACAGTGATATATGTGTACCCATGTTTATAGCAGCACAATTTGTCATAGCTAAATCTTGGAAACAACCCAGACGCCCATCAACTGAGGAATAAAGATGTAGTATTTTTACACAATGGGGTATTATTCAGCTATAAAACAGGCTAAATTTGAGGCTTTTATAGGTAAATGGATACAACTAGAGACCATACTCTTAAGTGAAATAAATCAGACCCACATGTGTAAATATTTTATTGTTTCCTTAGGGTGAGAACCTGCAAAAGAAAATGGAATATGAAGGGTATGATAGATACTGGGAAAGGGGAGTGAACTTACTCAAAAGGATCTATAGTGATCCTTTGAGATCCTTATTGCATGAATTTGAATTTTTGTTTCTTTTATTTGGATGAGATTTGCTAGAGGTTTATTGATTTTATTTATTCTTTCAAAGAACCAACACTTCTTTAATTCTTTGTGTTGTTGTCTTCATTTCCATTGTGTTAATTTCTGCTCTGCTACTTATAATTTCCTGCCTTCTTTGGGCTTTGGGCTTGACTTGCTCTTATCTTTCTAGAAGCTTGCAGTGCAGCATAAGGTTATTTGGGCTTATTCAGTTTTTCTCATGTGAGAATTCACCACTATAAATTTCCCTCTTATGAATGCTCTTATTGCATCCTACAGGTTCCAGTAAGTTGTATGTGTATTTTGTTTGATTCTTTTTTAATTTTATGTGTTACCCATTGATTGTTCATGAGGGTGATTTTTAATTTCCATGTGTCTACGGAATTTTTATGATTTATTTTGTCAATAATTTCCAGTTTAATTGAACTATGGTCAGACAATGTTTATGGGATAATTTTAATTCCTTCGTATTTACTTAAAAGTATATGGTATAAAAACCCATGAAGTGGGAGACAATTATAGCAGTTTGTCCTTCAGACGAAGGACTCCTGTCTAGAACATATAAAGAATTTAAGAAATCAGATCTTTACAATTCAAAGACCCAATCCAAAAATGAACATCTGAGATGAGTACACACTTCATAAATGAAAAGATACAAATGGCAAATAAATACATGTGAAAATACTGAACATCATTGGTCATTCAAGAAATACAAATTTGAGCAACATGGAGGCACTATTTTACGCCAGAAAGAATGCCTATCACCAAGAAGCCAACAAATAACAAATGCTGGAGAGGCTGTGGGGAAAAATAAACCCCTATGCACTGTTTTTGGGAGTACAGGCTGGTACAACCATTATGGAAGTCAGTATACAGATTCAAGCCAGCTATTCCCCTACTGGGTATTTTTCCAAAAGGACTGAAATCATCATACCACAGCGATGTACGTGCACCCATGTTTATAGCAGCACAATTTGTCATAGCTAAATCTTAAAAACCATGCAAATGCCCATCAACTGTGGAATGGATAAAAATATATGGTATTTTTACATAATTGAGTATTATTCGGCTATAAAAAAGATAAATTTGAAACTTTTGTAGATACATGGATGCAACTAGAGACCATGATCATAAGTGAAATAAATCAGATCCACATGTGCAAACATCATATTATCTCGCTAGTGTGAGAACCTGAATGAGTAATGAAAATCTAAAAGGTAGACAAAATACTGTAAAAGGGGAAACATTTTTTCAGTGAGAAGGAAAACCTGGGATGAGAGAAAAGAGAAATGAAAGAATGAAAGATATATTTAGGTGTATATGCAGAATAGTTTTGATAATTATACGGTTGATTTCTGCTGATCTTTTGAAAAGAACAGTTAATGCTTAATTTCTTTTTTTTTTAACTTGGAATTTTTTGTCTTCTTCTTTTGAATTTCTTATGACTTCCTTGTTATATTATTTTCTTTAAACAAATTTTACATGTTTTTATATGGTAATCTGAGCAACTAATTTGAAGATAGCATCATGTAATACAGTAACCATTGCTGAATTCCTATTACTTTGCTTAATGAACTCATATCTTTGTAATACTGTTTTTTTTTCTATCACTATTTTGTATTCTTTAAAAATAAAAAGTAGCATTTGCTTTTGTTGCATGCTTTAAAAAAAAAAGTATATGGTATATTTTGGAGAACATCCTGTGTACTGCTGAGAAGAATGTGTTCTCATGTTCTTGGGTGGAATATTCTTTAAAGGTCTACTAAGTTTTTTTTTTCACAAGTTTGGTTTAGTTGTTACTTCTTTACTGATTTTTGCCTACTTGTTCTATCAATTTGTGATAAGGGCCTGTGAAAGTCCCCCATTACAATTTTGTTGTTGCTCATTTGATTTCTCATCTCTGTTAAAATTTGTCTTATATAGTTGGGTGCCCCTACATTGGGTGAATACATATATATTTATGATTGTTATCTCTTCCTCTTGCAGTTTTTCCTTAACAAGCATATAGTGACCTTCTTTAGTTTGTTTGATCATTCTTGATCTGACATGTACATTGTCAACAACCAGAATAGCTATCCCTGCTTTTTTCTGCATTTCTGTCACGTAGAGTTTTTATCAACTCTTCCAGTCTGCTTATTTTGATTGGTAAATTCCAGTCATTTATGTTGATGATTATAACTTATATGTATTGGCTTACTTTTATCATGTTATTTTCCTACTATAAGATTTATACTTTGCCCCTCTGTTTAATTGCTTGGTCTGCTTGGTGTTCTTTTCTGTTGTTCCTGAAGTTGTGGTCATTTTTTGTGTGTCTTTTATCATATTTGTTAGTACTCTAACAGTTTGTGTTAGTTTGGTTCAGCAGTTATGAATTTCTTCACTTTTTCTTTATCATGGAAATATCTTATCTCTCCCTTAAATTGGATAGATAGTTTTCCAAGGTACATCAATCTGGATTGGAAGTTGTTTTCTTTTGGGACCTGGAGTACTTCAGTCCAAGCCCTTCTTGACTTATGGTCTGTGTTGAGATATCTGCTGTGATTCTGATGGGCTTCCCATTCTAGGTGATCTGTTTCTTTTCTCTATCAGCTTTTAATATTCTGTTCTTTTGCCGAATTTCTAGGATCTTGATTATTATGTGTCTAGGTTTAGATTTATTTTGATTATGGCTAACTAGAGTTATATATGCCTCATATATCTGTATGTCAAATTCTTTTCCCATGTTTGGGAAATTTTCTGCTACTACTGTAGATAATATTTTTGTTTCATATGTGTCAACTCTTGCTGTTTTGTTGATACCTATAAGTCTTATATTGTTGTGTGTGTGCATGTGTATCTTTTTGCAACAGTTGCATTGTTTCCTGATTCCTTGTTATTTTTAAAAGATATTTCCCTTCATGTTCCCTAGCTGCAATGCTATCTTCAAGGTCTGAAATTCTATCTTCATTTTCATTCAACTAGTTTCACAAGCTTTCAATAGAATTCTGAATGTCCTGGATATGTGTTTGAATCTGTGTCATATACTCTAGCTCTTTCATGCATTGTTCATCCAATGTTTTCATTATTTTCTTGTTGGTCTTTTTTTTAATCTATGTCTTCTTTAGGTATGATAAGAAATTCTTTCATGATTGCTGTCATTTCTTTTTTTTTTTTTTTTTACCTGCGAGATTATTTCTGATCTGATTTCTTTTATAGCCTGAAGGAGTTGTTTCTTTACTTCAATTGCTATCATCTCAGAAACTTCAGGTGTGTGAAGCCCAAGTTCTTCTGTAACCTTGTCTCCTGGCCTTGTTCTGGGTAGGTTGGAGGTCCGAGACTACCTTTTGCTCCTGCATTTTGACAGTTTTTAAGTTCCCAGTGTTTGCCCTGACTCAGCAGCAATGGTGGGGGGTGCAGAATATGGGCAGGCAAGAGTGTGGGAGGGCAGGATAGGCTCACCAAAGCTCCCACTATGTGGGGTTCAGCGTGGCTTTCACCTTGGTACGGTGGGGACAAGCTACAGCTTAAGGAGGATCCTATGATGATGAGGGCAGGCTGAAGTTCCACGGTGCTCTTTATGTCACATGGTAGTTTTGTGAAGAAGCGGCCATAGCTCAGCTCATCTCCAGGGAGGGTGAGGGTGGGGAGGTGCAGGGTTGGGCTCATCAAGGATCTTGCTTCTGGTAGAACTCATAGCAGGTGCTCAGCAGAGCAATGGTAATGGCTATGGCAGGAGAGGTGGTCACTACTCAGCCAAGTTCCAGCAATGTTGGGGAGAGGGGATAGGACACGGCTCACCAGGTCACCATAGCTGTCCTAGGACCACCTGACTTCTATGATGGTAAAAGAAGCAGCCACAGCTCAACCAAGCTCCAGTAAGGCGGGCTTGGGAGTACAGAGCAGGTTTCACCAGGTCCCCATAGATGTCCTCTGTCTGCCTGCTTTCTACAATGGTTGAAGAAGCAGCCATAGCTCAGCTCATCTCCAGGGAGGGTGAGGGGGGTGAGACAGGCCTCACTTGGCTTCTGTAGCTTCCTCTGTGCACCTGACTTTTGCAAAGGTGCGAGAAGTGGCCACAGCTCAACCAAGCTCCAGCAATGGGTGGGGGGGGGGGGGGGGGACAGTCCGTATGTCAAATTCTTTTTCCCTACCAAGGAAGTTTCATGCTATGACATCTATGAACAGAATATATATATATATGTGTGTGTGTGTGTGTGTGTGTGTGTGTGTGTGTGTATTTCATTTTCCTTGGTGTTATTGTAATCAATCAATCTTGTTATTCTTCTTTGTATCATCTAACAGTTGCTAGATTGATTTCTCAGAATATATATATATGTGTGTGTGTGTGTGTGTGTGTGTGCGCGCGCGCACGCGTGATATGCTTTTTCATTGACTTCAATCAATCTTTTTTATAGTTAAAACATTATTTTATTTATTATGTAGAATTGATGTATTTTCTTTTAAAAACTTATTTATCTTAAATAGAAAAAAATAAAAAATAAAAATGGTGCAGAATTTCAGAACAAGCAATATAAAATTCACAGTGATTGTTATATTACATATTGTTATTTTCCAAGCAGTTGTGCAGAATATCAAATATAGCCATGCAAAATTGATCAAACAATTAAGCCTTAACTGTTCCTTTCAATAAACCAATAGAAGGGCCAATCAAATAGATCAGCAGATTAAAGCGCCTGTTTAGGCAGAGGCAGGGTCCTGGAGTTCAATCCCCGGGCCCACTGTGATAGCCCCACCCCTGGGCCGTACTGAGATGGCGATTGAGACTGGGAGTGGTGGCACTTGCCCCCAATCCCAGTACTTGGAAAGCTGCAAACAGGAGGATCACCACAAGTCCGACCTATGCAGTGAGACAATGTGTACCCTGCACACCCTGTACTAAATTCAATAAACATGGAATATCTTTTCCATTTTCTGAAATCCTCTAAGAGTACTGTAATTTTCCTTGAAAAGATCTTTGACTTCTTTAGTTATATTAATTCCAAGGTATTTCATTTTCCTTGGTGTTATTGTAATCAATCAATCTTGTTATTCTTCTTTGTATCATCTAACAGTTGCTGGATTGATTTCTCGTTTCTCATGGTTCCTTGCTAATTTTAAAAAATCTTACTTTCCATAATTGCTAACCACAAGGCTGTCTTCTATATCCAAGATCCTGTCCTTGCATTGGCTTATCCTGCTCTTGATACTTTTAATGGAATTTTATTCTCCTGGATATCTGCTTGAATCTGCTTTATGGATTCCACTTTTTTCCAATTCTGAACACTTATGGCTCCTATAATTTTCTTACACTCCTCTAGTTTTTTAAAATCCGTATCTGCTCTAGAATCAGTAAGCATGGTAATCACTGTGGACACCATCTCTGCAGTTATTTGAGAAATTATTTCTGATTTTAGTTTTCTAGAGACTTTTTCAATTGCTTTGTCATTAACAAAGAGGTCAGTTTGGTGGCTATCAGACTGTCCACCTGATTGCCCTCTGGGTTTGCCTTTCATGAACTAGATGTCTGGGATTGTATCATGTTTAAGTGTTTTAATTTTTTTTCTTTTATTTCTTATTTTTTAAGTTTATTTCCTGGGGTGATTCTTGTAAATTCCCTACGGTGGGTTGCATTATTGCTTGTATTCAGAAACTTTGAAAGCTGACTATTTCTCCAGGATATTTTCCAGGTGTAGCTGATCTTTTTATTTTGAATCTGTCACAAGATCCTACCTCTTCAATTTGTTGGGGATGAGAAGTTGCTTCCCACTTGGCCCAGACCCTGGTTCTTTGGCATTGTGCCACAGTATTTTCTATGACTCTTAGTCAGTCTGTCTTGGAATACAATGAAGAGTAGCTGTTTAAAATAATTATGTCACTTTTGACTAAAGTGGTACCATCAGCAATAACATAGCATCAAACAGCCTAGAAAACAACAAACTGAGGTAACCACTAATTTGCCACCTTTAACTGTATGGACTAGATTTGTCATTATATAACAAAATCTAAAACATACCAGAAAATTATGAGCAGCATATGTCCTTAATATGTCAATTTTTCTCCTTAGGGGTTAAAATTTAAAAGGATTGGGGAAAAAATAAGAGACATAAATGAAAAGGAAGAAATTAGAAGCAAGGCTCAGGGGATCACGCTATTTTGGGGAAACTGGTGGTGCAGAAGAATGGAAGGAAAGAGTGAAAGAAGAGATAAGAACAGAATAAAAACCGCAAAGAGGCTAGATACCACATTTGTACTTGTATAAAAACAAGATCAAACAGTGAAACAGAGAACAAGCAAACGGAAAACAAAAAACTACAAGAACAACAAAAAAAATGGGAAAAAAGAGAAAAAAAAAAGTCCATTTCCAGGTATAGATATCACTGTTAGACCACAAATGGAAACAAAGTCCCTATCTGTTCAAATCTATTGTAGCAAGCCAGCGGTACCTATTTGGTGGGGTAGTGGATAACCTCAGCAGGCCCACACCTTCTGATGGAGACCAGATCGATTCAACTTGCAGCCATCAGCATACATTGTGCAATCCTGAGCCCAGCTGGAAGCTGCTAGGTGGAGCCAGCAGCCACTCCGAGCTCTGAGTTCCAACAGCCCTTCTTCAAGATGGTTCCTGGCCAATTGCTGTCTTGTAAGGGACTAAATTCTCAGCACTCAATGCCAGCTGGTGCAGGCCTTCATATCCACTGCTCTCCTCCACTGCTCTGTCTCTCCATGCAGGCTTCTGGGGTCACCAGTGTCACTGTGTGTCTGCAGGTTTGAATCTCTCATCTTTTACAGTAAGAAGGTGCCACTGGCCACCTCCTTCTTCTTCCTTGAAGTTTCTCTATTTGCTCTTTCTGTGGACTTAAATTTGTGCTTCAGTTCCTTCCTGGGCCCAGGGGACCCACTTATCTCCTTCTTGTGTCCCTTATGTTGCTATATTGCAGCATCTGGATGGCAGCATTCAGAAAGGCTCTCTGCTGCTTACACTTCCACCTTTCCATGGGCTTTATCTTACCTGTGTTTTCCCCAATGTTTTTCTAGTTCTAACGAGTGCTGACTGAATATTAACATCCACAATAATAATAGTAGACTTATTTATTTTCACTTTAATTCTATTAATTGTTGCTTTCTATGTTTGGAAGCTGTGTTATAAATAATGTGCATGAGGGGCCAGGGAGATGGCTCAGTAGAATAAGCACTTGCAAAAGTAATGTGCATGTATTCATGATTATGTCTTTATGATTAATTAACTATTGTTATAAAATGTACCTCTTTAATATCTGGATACCCTCTCTTGTAGACTTCCATTTATTATTGACATAATCTATCCTGTTTTCTTTTGAGATATTTTATTTTATTTTTTTTAATTATTTATTTATTATATTTATTGT
>NW_004524904.1:556450-644544 GCF_000260255.1 Octodon degus
GGGGCTGGCTGGCATGTGGTGCTGGGGGATTGAACCGCGGTCCCTGTGCTTTGCTAAGCTTGTTCTAAGTAGGTGCTTTAGACCACTCAACCATCTCACCAGCCCCAAGGTTAACATTTAATTACTTGTTTTTTTATTTTTGTGTCTCTTTATACAGACCATCTTTTCCATTATATGAATTTTTTTAATGTTGCTTTATCCATTGGCTTTTTACTCAAATCTCTGCATTTCTTAATGGTTGCCCTAAGGATCAACATATTTAACCTCACAGCATCTACTTACCTACCTTTGTGCCAATCTGTGTGAAACATGGAAACTGTTGCAATCATAAAGTCCATTCACCACCTCTCATTTATGCTGTGTTTTTCATGTGTATTGCATCTCAATACTTGGCAAATATAATGATATAGTGGCATGATTTTTTCCCCTTTGACATGCATGTGTTTTACCAAAATGAAGAGAAAGTTTCTTGTGTGCTTGCAGTTCCTGAGCACTGAAGTTGCTCTCCCCTGAGCTGCCTTGGTGAAGAGGCAGAATGCATTTTGTTCTGTCCTTTCGCCTTCCAGCTGGATTCTGGGCCTTCCAGAAAATGTCCCAACCCCTTGACCTCAGCTGCCACCTTCTGTGATGTCAATAAAGGCCACAGCTGCCTGGAGGTGACAGCCAGAGCCAGTGGTCTCCCACATACCCACCTCAGCCCTCAACTCTCCCGCTCTTGATCTCACAAAGACCCTAGGGCAGTCCCTAGAATATGTGGCTGTTTGAGGACCCAGGCAGGACAGTTGCTGTGCATGTGCCACAGAGGTGGCTGTGGCCCGTGCCTAGCTGTGTCTCTGTGGCCTTCTACAGGCAGCTGTTTAGAAGGGTGATGACTAATAGCCTAGGATCTTACTACCCTGGTTTCTGTCCTGAAATGGAGCTGCCTGTAGTGGCCTAAGAGGTGTGCTCTGGGGACAAAGGCTCATCACACACAGCCCAGCAGGGACACCCAGGGCAGACAGGTGGGCTTTTCTGAATGACCCTAACACTGTTACCTGGACAAGACCAGAACTTCAGCCAAAAAGCATTCAAATTTCTGCTTTCAGACATGAAACGTAGGTGGATTTTTCTGGTATATTGTCAACATAATAGTACCAGTGTCTTTGAAAGTGAAATCAGGATAAAGGAAATGTTTAAAATGAGAATTGCTCCTCACTTCCTGTCTAGCTCCCTACCATCAGCCAGGCCATTCCAAAACATTAAATCTTCCTGTCATGTCCTCCTTCAGCCAGCTTGTCAGCATGACACATAGCCAGCTTGTCCTACTCCAAGGAGAGGTTAGGTGCAGCATTCTAGGAATATCACTCTGCTCTTACATGGGCTTGGGTGGCATGTTTTTCCGTGTCTAACAAGTAAAGAAAAATCTGCTCATGTCACATGTCTTGGTTAGAGTGCTCTAGAGAAATAAAATCAATAGGAAAAAGAGATGAGATATAGATACAGATAGAAATAAAACAATGCAGGAGGTTTCCTTAGAGGATCAGAGGCTAGATGGTCCATGGGGGCTGTATGCATGCTTGAGAGTCCAGGGGCCCTGGAGCTGCTTATGCCACAGAGCAAGAGTGATCAAGGATGCAGCACCAGTCTGAGACCAAAGGCCTGGCAGCTCCCTGGAGAGTCACTGCTGTGCATCTGTGCTGAGGGTTCGGCAGAGCTGGAGTCTGATATCTACAGGTGTTGAAGACAGCAAATGACACAGCTACTGAAGGAGAGTGGAGCTTTGCAAGTGCAGGCTGACTTCCTCTTCCTTCCCTTCTGTTTTATCAGGCTGCCGGGCCCCAGGATGGGGCTGCTCACAGTGAGGGTGGCTCTCCTCCTCGGCATGCTAGTCATCTCCGGGAACTCCCATGGACACACTCAGAAGTGTGTTTCACTGACCTGCTGGGAGTTTCTCAATCCAGTTGCAGTCCTGAATAATGGTCACATCACATGAGATGTGTGACTTCTTAAAAATTAGAGAGGCCACTTGGTTCATACATTTTGTTACCCTTTGCGGAGCACAGAGTGGTCTTGTGTCCTAGGATTTCTCACATCAGCCCTCAGACCAGCATCTGGGACAAGGAGTGACTGCAGGTGTAACTTGAGGTTGTTTAAGCTGCAGTTTGTGAATGTCCTCAGTTTACCTTTTGGTATCTCAGATCCCCCACTCTGGGGGACCTCTGTCTTTTCCCTGCCCGCCCCCAGGCTCTGGCTGACCCCTGCACATAGGATCCACTCAGCCAACACTAAAGGAACAAACTTGCCATGAGGGCATCTCATTCTGTCACCTCTCGGGCAGTACATATGCTGCAAAGAGGGACAGGGACATAACCATCTTTGGCTCACAGGCCCAGTGAGTATTTCTTGAGTGGAGTCAGAGGAAGAGGAGGAGGAATCAGTTGGTGGTCACTTCTTGGATCACAAAGTGGAAAGAAAGGTTCTAAGCAACAGAAACTGAGATGATTAAACTGTTTTATATCATATGTCCTTTGTGGTGTTACGGCCTCTGCAGCAGGGAGACTGATGCAGTGTGTCTCAGTTACTCTTCTCTCGTTGTTGGGACAAATACCTGACACTCAAAAATAAAGGAAGCTCACAGTTACAGGAGGTTTCAGTCCTTCCTCATCTGGCTGCAAGGGCAGAGTGGAACATGGAAGAGAGTAACCTTTCATGGCAGGGCAAAGAGCAGAGAGCAAAATGGAGGAGTAGCAGCAACAATGGCAACAGAGAACAAGTCTGTCCCCCATGTGTTGCATTCAGGCTATCCACCCTGGATGGGTGTAGTACTCACACCCATAATCCCAGTAGTACTCATACCCATAATTCCAGTAGCATTCACATCCATAATCCCAGTGGATCATGAGTTAATCACAAACTCTAGAAGTCTGCCCCATGACTGCATGAGGCTTTTGGGCGACAGCTAGACACAAACCATAACGTATTGAGATACCTGATGCGCTGAAAGACCTGATGCGCTGAGCCATGGTCCTGAGCATCACTTCCTTCTCATGATTACCAGAATTCACATGAAATCCTGACATCCTGAGCAGTGTAGTGACTGTTGGGGACCAGCATTGCAGGAGTTGCAAATGTCAGGTTTTTGTAATTCCTTCTCTTGACAAAAGGTAGCAGCTCTGTGACTTATACTTCAACAAAAATGTATTTTAACAAGAGAGTTTGAGCAAAATGGAATTTCCTTCTGAAGCTGCTTACCTGGAAGCCTTTCTGGTCACTGAGCAGTGCAAGGACACAGAGGGACAACAGCCTGTGAGCAAGGGATACTAGTGTTCTGTGCGTGTCAGGCACTCAGCACAATACACCATCACACTGGGCTCGGAGCTTCAGAGACTAAACTTGAGATCTTTGTGAAACACAAGAATAGAAACATCACTGCATCTAGATTCTCAATAAGCAGAAGAGAAAGCTAGAGAGCTGATGTCAGCTGGTGCCCCAGGGCCAAGCCAATGGTTCTCAAAGTGTGGTCCTGGACCTACAGGCTCAGGATCTCTCATGGACTTTTTAGAAATGTAGTCTCCACCTCCACCATGCTCTGGAACCACATGGTTTGGCAAGTCTTCCCAGTGCCAAGACCAGCTCAACCCTCCTGGGAGGGCCATATCACACACATTATTTTTCTGATCCTCTTAAAGCAGCGCCCACAGCATGCATGCCACAGAGACTATCATTGAAAGCTCTAAAAGCTTCACCATCACTGTTGACTTAGGTTCTCAAAAGTAGCCCTGACAGTTAATTTTAGGTGTCAGCTGGCCTGTATTAAAGAGCATCCAAGAAACCAAAAAGTACTCTTTCTGGGTATGTCCAGGAGAATGTTTCCCAAGGAGATGATGGGAAGAGGAAGACTGGATGAGGAGGAAGGAGGATCTGCCCTCCCTGGGATGGTGAGCACCATCCTATCCCTGAGGGTGGAAGAGGAAAAAGACATTAGTCAGGCTGCTCACTGAGCTGGGCTCTAGGGACTCCAGACCTCCCCACCAGCTCCCTGAGTTTTCAGTTTGCAGAGAGCCTGTTCTGGGACTTCCCAGCCTCCATAGTCTTACAAGCCTGTTAACACACTAAATTACTACCCCTGTATATTTATCTTTCTATCCTATTGGGTTTGATTCTCTGAACAAGTCTAACATATCAGAATGGCCACCATTTACCCACTAAGGAAACTGAGATTCAGTGAAGCCCCTGAGTGCCTCATGTTTTTGCCACTAAAATGGAGATTTTAAAAGGGTTATTACCAAGACCTATGTTCTTTCCACTTTCTGTGTAATCAAATCAGTTGGGGATTGAGTGTTATGATGAGGATTCTGACTCCATGAGTCTAGAGAAAGGCTGAGAATCAATAGTGTGGTTGTGTTTTATTTGTTTGTTACCAAGGATTGGACTCAGGGCCTTGGAACTGTACTATATCTCAGCCCTTTTCTAATTTGAAATGGGGTCTTGCTAAGTTGCCCAGATTGGGTTCACTGACTCATGATTCTCCTGCCTCTGCCTTCCAAAGTGCTGGAATTACAGCCATGTCCCACCACACTCAGCTGAACTCAGTAGCTTTAACAAGTTCCCAGGTGTCACCCACCACACATGAGGGTCATTGTGCGATGCCTCCATCTGGCACCCGGCATTATGGCTGTGTTGACACCTCCCCTCAAAGCCTCATGTGGTCCTAGAAGGGGCTTTTCAGAGGTGACTGGACCTAGAGTGTGGGGTGCTGGGACTAAAGGTGTATGATTGCTAAATTAGCCCACTGGTTGATTTGACATATTTCTGGATAGGATCAAGGGTGCCCTGCTCTGAGTGTGAGTGCTAAAATATAGGGGACAGAAAGAGGACAGGTGTCCTTATTTGTCATTTCTTGCTTACTGCCTTCTGCTTGCTATGAACTGTTTCTCCTCTGCCATGCCACCCTGCCTTGGAGCCAGCTGAGTATGGACTGAAACCTCTACACATTGGGAGCTAAATAAATCATTGCTGCTTTAACTCTGGGTGTCAGGTATTTCAACTCATCAATGAAAGAGTTATGGAGCCATCCAGCCTCCCCTGGAAACTCCTACAGACTCCGAGGCTGGGTCCTTCCAACCCAGCTGACTCAGCAGCTCCTGGGATAGGTTTTACTAAGCCTGTAGGTGATTCTGATCCATGCTGAAGTCTGAGACCACCCATCTAGTTCCACAGTAATGCCAGTATCTGTCAGGTTTTGAAACAAAGTGGTTCTTACACTGTATTTGAAAGTCATTAAAAGAGAAATAGGACGAGAGGGGAAAAAGATAAAATATTTAAGCCGAAATGGTAGATTGCATGAAGTGGTTTTCCATTCATGAAGGGTGCAGAAATGGTATCATGAGGCTGAAGTACAGCAGTGCTTGCAAATGTAAGTTGGACGTGGAGCCAGTGGCCCAAGCCTTGGGAGGTAAGGGTCACACTGCCCAAGGGATACGATGGGTGCTTGAATGTGTAGACTTGGCGTTGCACATGAGAGTGGTGCTTAAGCATTTCTGTGAATGTATCTAACAGCAGAAGAAACTTATGCTTAACTTACGGAGAACCACCTTGGAAAACAACTTGGGATTTTTCATTTTAATCTTGTGTAATCTTAAAAATTCATGTGCTCTTTCATCTATATCAAACTAGTGTGTGTTGCTTTGATATAAATAATATGTGAATTACCTTGAGATAAAAGCAGAGAGAAGCTGTGGGGATGAGTCTGTTAGGTACTCACAGTTTACTGATGTGAGGAGACTGAGCCAGGGTCAGCACCTGTGCCCCTCTCCAGGGGGCACCATATCGAGACCCCAGGCCCAGCATTAGGTGGCCATGACTCCTTGTGCTTGAGGAGTCAGGCCCAGGGGATGGTTGAAGACAGGGAGACAGAACACTACCTGAGTTATTTTCTCATGCTTAGGTACATGGTGTGCATTCTGAGATATGTCTTCAAGTGGTGTTTGAAAACAAAGACAGAAAAGGTCTTTGATGTGTGTCTTGGATCCTTTTAGTTTTCAAGAAAATGCCCATCAAAGCATTGTCAGTGAAGGAAGATGATCAAAGATGTCCCAGGTCCTACCATGCATGCTTTCACTGCCATTTGCATTCCATGTAAGTGAGGGGGAGTCTTGGAGGACTCAGTCCCATGATCTCATCTCTTCATCCAGCATTCGAGTTTCCTGCAGCAGAGGACTCTGGTCACATACATGAAAGCATTTGGTTTTGTCATGCAGTCATAGATCAAGAAAAAAAAACTGCTCAACAAGTCAACTGTGTAAGAAACCCAAATCATTTAAATAAATAGCACTTATGTTTATCTCAATCAGCTGTTTATCCGTTTTCCTAACATGGGGCAAGGGACATATGAAGACAACAAAACAGTATAAATCTGAGCTTAAAAATATTGACCAAAATCTTCACTGGGCTGGCATTCTGCTGTGAGATCAAGATGCCTTTTAGAAAAAAAAGAAAGAAAAAACAATAATAAAAGATGTATTTTAGTCCCTTCCTGTTGTGTTACAAATGTATGGATAGATACAAACAGAAACTTGTTTAAATAATGCCAACCATTTTTGCCCTTCCACTGCACATAGTAGGAACCCTGGAAAGGATCAGAGGTTCAGGGAACCAAGCTGGAGACCTGGGTACATTAAGAGGTTTCATGGCCTCAATTTCACCTCATCACAACACTTTGCCTGTCATATTGGATGATGGCTGAGCATTAGATTGTGTTTTTGGTTTTGTTTTCAATTCTGTATTGCTGGTTTAAAAATCACATTTTATGAAAATTTGATTGTATTTTTGCTTAGTGTTATGCACTTAGAAATATAATAATCAAAGACCGATGGGATGGCCAAGTCAGTAATGATGATGTCTCCACCATGGCTGGAAGGCAGAGCCTGGCCATCAGTCTCCTGTGACTCATGGTCTGCTCCTTGGCTTCTGTGTGCCAGGCCCTGTGTTGGTGTGCCGAAGTAATCAAAGTAGACATGACTTTCTTCATGGGATGTGCAGTTTTGTAAGGGGATGAGTATTAGGCAAATAAGTACAAAGTTATGAACTGTGACAAATGCAATAAAAGTATCCTGAGCACATGGAGGAATTTGACTTCAGAGGGGGCTGAGATAGGAACACCTGGGAAGACTTTCTTGTGGAAGACAAATAAATAAAAAAGAGAGGACTAGGAAGTTTTCAGGGCAGAGGAGCTGCATGTGCAAAGGCCCTGAAGTCACAAAGAGCACAAGAGAACTAGAAACATGGAAAGGAGGCTGGCATGGCCTGCAGCCAGGAGCCCAGGCCAGTGCCTTATAGCTACATTGTCCTAGAGAGCTGACCTAAGAGCAAAGGGAAGTGGAGTTTTACTGAGTTCAGATGCAAGTTGATGGTTCCTGCTTCCATCCCACAGGATTTGAAAAGGGGTGTGACAGGGTTGGCTGACAGACGTGATGCATTATGTGGGTGTGCAGGTACTAGCTATCATTCACTAAAGACAGAAGTACTGAGACATTGCTGTCCAGTGCCGCTCACCTTCCGAGGCGACAAACTTGCACACAGAGGGAGGCATCCAGTGTTGTTTCCTTTCTTGTGTTGTACTGATCCTGGCCTGGGATGATGTTTTTTTTAAAAGGTTGACTTAAACACATCAAGAGAGAGATTTTCATGTCATTCTGCCTCAGGGTTTTTCTCCAAGCTTTAAGTTCACTGACAATTTCACAATTCAGAAAAATTAGTCAATCAAAGGAATACCAATTGGTATTTTGAGCAGTTACCATGACAATTACATTTCTTAGCTTGGCAGCTGGCACACACAATTCCCTAGCTCTGGTCTGACACTGGGCAGTGACCTGCAGTGCCCAGGCTCTAGGCCAGGCACCCAGGAACATGACAGGGCCTCTGCCCATGGGCTCAGGCTGGTCTCAGCTTCCTTCATCTTGTTGATGTCACAGGTCTTGAAATGGTACCTCAGACTTCTGGCTTTAACCATCAATCTATGTACTCAGCTGCACATACACACTTTGTTATGAAAAGTTATAAACATATAGGAGAGCTGCAGGAACATAAGTGAACAGCCATGTGCCCCCCACCATGGTCCTGCAGTTCGCATTTTATCTGATCCAGTTTCCACCTGTGTCTACACCAGCCCTTTTTTTGTTTGTTTATTTGTTTGTTTTGTTTTGTTTTGTTTTGTTTTGTTTTTTTACTAACATCTGTGTATCCCACCTCTGCCTGCATGAGCACCCACATCATTAACCGGAGCTTAATAGTTACTTGGGGAGTTTTAAGGTAGAAACAAAACATGCTCCTGTGCAAGTCATAAGGGTCATCTCCATTCAGTTTTGACAAGTGTGACTCACTCTGGACACTGATGCCAGCCAGCAGCAGACCTTTCCCTCCAGAAGTCCCCTCCAGCCCTGTGCAGCCTGTCCCTGCCCGGCAGGAGGAGCAAATCCTCTGAGCTTTTAGCACGGGCTGATCAGAGGGCTGCTTTCACTCAGTGTTTTTTGAGATGCATCTGCATTGTATTAGTAATCCTTATCACACCAGTCCACACTCTCAAGCCCCAAACTTTCTCTGGTGATGGACCCCTGGGCTGTTGCCAGCTCCTGGCTGCCCTGAAGGTTCTTCTGCAGGGCTTTCTGTGGACAAACACTTCTGTTTAACACCTGGGGTAGAACTGCTGGGTCAGGAGGTAGGTGTACACTTAAACTGCTGAGAAACCACCAGACCTTTTTGCAAAGAGGTTGCACAGATTTGTATTCCCATCAACAATGTGTAAGAGCTCCACATGCCCTTTGTACTTGACACAGTTTCTTTAGTATTAGACATTCTATTGATCGTGGAGAAGAAATACGATTTTAAGCGATTATTGTTGAGAAAATGAATGATCCCAAAATAGTATATCTGGCTGTGAATGCACACAAATGCAGAATCTGTAGTGTTTCTTAAGAGTTAAACAAAAAAAAAAAAAAGTTAAGCATAATCAGGTTCTGTAAATGAAGTATTTAGCACAAGGATAGCAAAATGTGTGGTAACCTACAGTGTTTTTAATAATTAAAGGCTTAAAATTATGATTTTCCACCTCTAAAAAACAAGCTACAAGCCATTGAGGACTTGCTAAGAAACCCAGCTTTCAGCTCTATGGAGGCCAACGACAGGCTCAACACTGCAGTAACAGTGGCACAAACAGGACCAGTGTCACATGTCCAGTCACTGCCACACACATCTGAGCTTTTAAAAAGGAAAAGCAAATATCACACTACAGAGGGCAAGTTCCCTGAGCACAGTGAATTCTGATCTCTTCACCACACCTATGACAAAAGCATTTAATAAGAAAAGTCAATCCCAGAATTTCAAGGGAACTTTTTAATTATTGTTTTGTCTTGTTGTCATTTTGAGACAGGGTCTTCTATGCAGTTTAGGCTGGCCTTGAGCTCACTTTGTAGCCCAGGCCGCTCTCAGACTCACAATGTTCCTCCTGCGTGCTGGGATGACAGGCGTGCACCACCACGCCCTGTGTCAGGGGACATTCTGTCCCATGAATGGATGCCTTATAGTATCCAAAAGCTAGTTCCTTAGACCCCAGTTGACAACCCCTGGCCTGTGACAGCCCTGGGCCTCTCCAGAGAGAGCAGTGTGACAAAGCAGCTGGCTGTAGAGCTGGAGGACTGTCGGTCCTGGACTCTACTGTGTGACGTAGACAAGACACAGAACCTGTGCAGGCCTCAGCTGTCTGTCCCTCCAGGGGATGGCACTCCTTCCTCACTGCAGGGCTGCAGCTGTCTCCAGGGACTAGGGCAGATGAGAAAGAGGGGTTTTTTGTTCTTGTGTAATGTGGGAAGCTGTGGGCCTTGCTCCCAAAGGAGAGGTGAATTTTCATTCAGAAAGCAAAACTAAGCATGGAAAAGATCCCTTGCTTTTGAGCTAGAGCCAATTGCAAAGAAAATTTTCCTTCCTTGGGTACAGTATAAAATTCACACTGAGCTTAGTTACTTTGTAACAAAAAGGACTCTAATTATGGGACACTGAGTCAGCACCCTGTCGTGACCTTCTGCTCAAGGCATCACACCATCAGGTCCTGTAACTCTCTGTAATTACACAAAAGGGACTGTGGAGCAGAGCTCCTAGAAAACCTCGTCTTAACCCTTCCATTCTCTAAGACTGAGAGGGTCTCACTGCGCTGGGATTCTTGCCTGGGTCTGGCCTGTGTGAGGTCTCTGCCCATCCTGGATGGTGCTGCTGCCACACGGATCTCCCTTCACTGGCCGTCCCCCACTCCCTCCTGCTTCCAAGTCAGTCTTTCCCCTCATTGAGTGGCTGCAGAGGTTTAATGATCTGAGCCCAGGATAGAAGGAAGCCGTGACAAGAAGCAACCCAATCACAAGTGTGAAGAACAAAGCAAAAGTAAGAAATTCAGAACCCCAGGAAAACATTGCTTTTTGTTAATGACTTCATTTTGTGCATTAACAAAAAGTCATTCACACACACATGCACACACACACACACACACACACACACACAAATATCTGCTAATGAGAACGGTACAAAATGACATCTTTATATCATTGTGAACAGCATTTCATAAACTGTAATTGAAAATTTAAATTCCTTTTTAGAAAGGTATTTAAAAGTTCCAGATTTCAATTCCGATTGTTTTGTATTACAGCAATCTTTTATAACATGTCTAAAACAAACACACTGTAGATCTGCCTTCTGCAATTTTAAATTTAGTTGCAGCCTTTGTCCTTGTGCAGGAGATGTGTGTGTGCTGCTTAGACACTGTGTTCCTGCGCACTTCCTGCTCATGCGCTCAGTGGCGCGGAGGTCGGGAGGATAGAGCATTCGCTCCCCTCATGCCCGCTCAGCTCTCATCCGCTGTGCTCTCTGTGCAACTTCTTGCTTTCTTGAAGTCCTCAGAGCTTTCTGACTAACTCATTTGAGAAATTGAGCAAATGTCATATTTAAAATCTCTCTCTTTTCTCACCAAACCTCTGAACAACTTTAGATGCACAAGATTCATCGTGATTCTGGAGACAATTCTCAGACAGGTGAGAATGCTTCAGCTAAACTCTGAGGTGCAGAGGGGGCGGTTGTGGGCTGAAATCTGCCAGTGGCTCTGAAGGAGTTTAGGTTGACTGTCACCCAGTGTCTGGGTTGCCAGAACAGAAAGTTGCTCAGATCAGAAAGTCAGAGGGCCAAGAAAAGCGGGAATCCCATCCACAATGTTACTTATTGAAGCCTTCCTCGTCTTCATTTCTTTTCTTGACTAGAGATCAGGTGGAGCAGCTAGAACCTAAAGAGCATGGCCCAAAAGTCTCAGGAGAGGCTGGCGGCCAGTGAGACTGATGCTGGTTTAGCCAGGTGTTGTGTAGGATGGAGGGCGCTGAGTCGCAGCTCAGCCCCCACTCACCATCTCAGCTCTTGGGTGGGACTCTTGCTGAACGTTTGAGTCCTCCTCTAGAAAAGAAGGGTTAGACATGAGGATGCCAACATTTGCAAAGCCCAAAAATTATGTTAGAGGAGAGAAATCAGTCTACTGGGCTGGGGAGATCGCTCGGCAGACTAAGCGCCTGCCTGGCAAGCACAAGGACCCAAGTTTGATCCCTGGTACTGCAAACTGTGCCGACCACTGAAATCGGGTGTGGTGGCACATACCTGTAATACCAGCACTGGGGAGGCTGAAAATAGGATCACTATGAGTCTGAGCTCTTTAGCGAGACTCTGTAATAAATAAATAAATAAATAAATGATTTTTTAAAAGTCCTACTAAGAAAATTGCTATTTCTAGCTATAATTTTTTTAAAAATGGAAGAAGAAAAGAAAACCAGAAAAAAATAAACGAGTCAGTCTACTGCTGAAGATTTATTCTTCTCCATCTTGCAAGGATTGCAGCAGCCCTTCTGGGCCCTGTGGGTGCCTGGAGTCAGACCCTGGGGTGTTTATCTCATCTCTCTCCTGATGCTAGAAATGACAACAAGTAGCCTCCTTAGAGGGAGTTCATTCATGGTTTCTTGATTATCTTCATTTATAAAATGAATGGACAATGCTCACCTTGTTGTTGATGAGTACTAAAGAAGACACTGTGTGTCATATCTAGTGGTAGCTGGCCTTTGCCAGTGTGCTATCTTTCTTCAATTTTTCTGAAGAGGCTCTAGGTGAGAACAGCACTGCCCATACAGGTGCACATTTCCTCCTGCAGATGTTTTAGCTCCTGAAATGCCTAGAATGAGGATGTTACTCTAACAAACTTACAGAATTCTGTGTACCAAAAAAGTGTAATGAACCTTTCACGTCCTTTCTATACCCAGCATTGCCTGTCAGGAAGTGCAGAGCTTTGAGCATGGACATTAATGTGGAAAAGAATCTGGTCCATTGCTTTTTAGCCCTTTGACTTTGGTTTACTTACATAATCTCCCCAAGTTTAGGTTTGTTATCAGTAAAATGTAGACAGCACTTAGCAGCTTTCAGAACTTTTGTAGTTATTAAGTGAAGCAATTATTACATGTAAAGAGCACAGCGATGGGAAAGATGAAGCCCAGGATGCCTGTGCTGAGCTTCAGGCTAAGGGTGGTGGAGGATGCAAGCTTTCAGCACAGGCACACCTCGTTGGCCTAGGCATGTGTGACCTATGTTTGAGGTCGATGCCAGCCACAGCCACTGTCGTGTAGTCCCCTGCGCATCTACGCAGATCCTGCAGAGAAGGTGCAGCAGCACGGGTAGTCATCGTTGCAGCTCTGTGTGTCTCTTCTCCAAGCTGCATGGGTCTCCAGTGACCTCCAGGTCTAAGCTGGTGACACAGCAACGCAAAGCCCAGCACGTAGTAGGTACCCAGGCAGTGGTAGCATATATTCTATGGATGCATTATCCCTTTTGACACTAAATGCAGCTATCTAAATCTCTTTTCTCCTTTTTCTCATTTAAATTTTTTTAATTCATTCTACAGGCATCTGTAGAATAATGCATTCTTTTATTTAAATGCCCTTGCTTTAGCCTTTATTGAAGAATAACGTCTCCAAAATTTCACTCATTTCAATTACTGTAGGTTCTCTTCATTCTGAGATAAAATCAAGAAGAGTAAGTGTTCTCCATATTTGAACAAATCCCAAAGAATGATTTAAAATTCAACCATCCAGCCTGGATTACAGCCTTGAAACTAAGCTCTCTACGTAGAGTTTTATTTAGGACCTAACTTTGAAGGATTTTTGAGTTTTAAACATTTGAAACTAAAGTTAAATGTAGTTGATTATTTGTTTAAAAAATTTTAGGAATGCATATGATTATGAATTCCCTCCATAAGCTGAAAACAAGTGTCTTTTGGGAAACAAACCAATTTCTCAGGGCATGAAAGCTACCACAGGGCCCTGGTAACCATCCCTTCAACCACGCGTACTATCTCTAGAGGTCTTGATAAAGAAATATGGAAACTTATATCCAGGGATAGGGAAATTAAGGCAAGGCCTGGGAGATGAATACTAGGCCTAGGAATAGTAAATAGTCTGATATTAAGGCAAAGCTCTATGGTTGTGGTGTTAAGATTAATTTTATTATAGTTCTTCCTTTACTTCTTGCCATATAATTCAGGCTTAGTTATTGACTTAACCATTTTCTTGTTGAATCAGACTTTTAAGATACTAACACAGTTTTAAAAAGTGCTCTAGAAAAGTGTCTAAAGGGGGCCGGGGAGATGGCTCAGTAGAATAAGCGCATCCCTGCAGGGGCCTGAGATCAATTCCCAGTTCTGCAAAAAGAAAGAAAGAAGGAAAGAAAGAAGAAAAGAAAGAGAGAAAGAAAGAAAGAAAGAAAGAAAGAAAGAAAGAAAGAAAGAAAGAAAGAAAGAAAGAAAGAAAGAAAGAGAAAAGTGTTTAAGACGTATTATAAAGTAGAAACAGCAAAACCATAGGATAGCACCCAGTATGTACATAAGGCACACACCACATGCATGGGTGTGCTTAATCTACCGCAGATGCCATGAGGACATGATCATGGTATGTCACACCCTGTGCCCCACCTGCTTCATGGATGGCAGGTGCTGTTCTGAGACCCTTGCTCATGAGCTACCCGCCCAAGGCCAAGGCTCTGGAAATGCATGTCCTGAAAGCTGCCCCTGCTGCCTTGACAGATTTATACCATGGAGCTCACTGGTGACGTAAGCTTTTGCAGTGTTAAGCTCAAATTCCTCAAATATTTCTGCAGCATGTTAAAATGCTTGCTTGTCCCACCTCAAAAAATAAGGACAGGGGTGAGAGCTTAGCCTTTGGAAATTGTTGGTAATATATCACTGCTCCCTCCCTGGGCCCCATTTGGTGAAGTGCAACCTTAGGGCACCTGGGAACATCTGGAGTCTGACTTTTCAGAGCTGCACCAAACTGGTCTGAATGTTTCTCGAATGATGCTAAGTATCTGTGGGGTTTCACTAATACTCGGTTGCCTGAGATCCAGTTGAACATGTTCTTCATGTTAGGATGAACCCCACAAATGTCAGTGTTTATTTTCATGATGATATTTGACTCCCAGAACAAAATAACCCTTGAGGATAAACTCTATTCCCAAGATGCATCGTACCAGCAATATAGAAAGGTGACGTTTTCCTACTAAGGTGACTGTAACTCTGTGTCTTAATAATTTGAAGAGAACAGAGCATAGTACTTCTTAACATTGTTTTCTACTGCTCAAAAAGTAACCTTGTTTTCTTCAAAGAATAGGGAAAATGTATGTAATATGTTGCCAACTAACCACCCGGCCCCCATTTCTGATCTGAAACCCCAGAGCTTCATTCCATCCGACACAAGAACAGGAGGAAAGAGTCCATTGATGTAAAGTCCATTTCATCCCGAGGCAGCGATGGTGAGAAGCACTTCTGATTTCTCTGACCTTTTGAATAGGTAGAAAATGACAGGATTTGTCCAGGACTTGGTCAGTGTATAAACTTCATGGAGAAATATTTCAGCTATACCTCTCTGCCCCTGACACCAGCAAACCAAAGGGTTTCAACTGTTGAAAAGTTTGGTGCCTTCTGCAGTGCTCAGCTTCTCTGAAGGCCTCCGGGCCTTTTGCCTCCTGGCTTCATCACCAGCAGAGCAGTCTTGGCATAGCCACGCTCAGTCCTGGGCATCCTATGTCCTGAGCCAACACACAGCCATTTGTCACTGCACCTGCTACACCCACTTAATTTCCCTTAACAAAACATCATAAACATGGTGAGTCACAATTTAGCAAAACATTTCAGCCCCACAAGGCAGAATTTAGCAAAACATGCCCTGAGTGCAGTGAATCAGGCTTAGGTAACCATTGGATTTGTGGGGAGCTGGAAAAGTGGAGGGCGTTTCTGAAATGGTACTCCATAGTGCCTGGGAAAACTGTAATATTTACAGAAATAAGAGTCTCCAGGCATGGCTGGGACAGTGGCTGGGAGCAGCCCTAGGGAAGATGGTGAGTTTTATTGGTGATGCCTGGGAAGCTAAAGAAGCGGGAGATGTGGGCTTGGGGTTCTGGAGGTGGAGGTGAAGCCAGGACAGGGATGAGTGCCAGTGGTTGACAGCACCCTGGGTGGAGAGGCTGAGGAGACAGCCTTGTGGAGGTCAGGGGCTGGTGAGTTGAGTGAGTAGAGTCCTGTTAATGCAGAGCAGGAGGTATCAGGAGAAAGTGGGCTGCTTCATTTGGCAATGCTAGAGTGGAACCCAGGGCCTCGCTGTGTTAGGCAAGAGCTCAAAGGCCTGCATTAGCTTTGCATCTGTAACTGAAAGGCCAAGCGTGCAGGTACAAGGAGGGGACAGTTGGTGTCTGTGACAGACAGAAAGGAGGCACAGGGTAGGATCATAAAGGAAGACCAGAATGCCTAGCGGGGGGCTTCCCGGCCTTCTGGTCACAGCAGAGAGCCTGAGAAGGTGGAAAGCTGAAATCACAAGGACAGGGACACAGGTCAGCGAGTGAAGCAGGTGGGCTGGCCGAGGCTGAGGGCACACAGGGTGCAGCCTCCTGGGCCAGGCTGAGGGCACACACGGGCTGAGCACAGACGGCAAGCAGATACGTGCAGGCATTGGAGCCAGGCCAGCCCCGTTGGGGAGGACAGCTCCAGCCAGGTCCCATGACAGGCAGCGCCCAGGCCAGGCTGTGGTGACAGCCATGCTCGCAGGAGCAGGCCGCTCTGCTCTTGTCTCCAGGATGCAGCTGCCATGCATTCTGCCTGCCCAGGGAGTGAGAACTGGGAAAAGTACTTTTCAATGAATGTCTCTACCTTCTCCATTTTAAACCATCCATAAGGATCACTTTTTAAGGAATGTGGTTATTTTTAAGTGAAAGTTCCTACAGATTAGAGCTAGACCCACCATGGGCTCTGGTGTTACAACTCTAGGGGCAACACTGCCCCAGTCCACCAGAGAGAGGCTTCTGTCCCCAACACACACATTGTGGCTGTGAACCTCGCCTCCTTGCCACACTGCACCATTAACCTATGCCACGCATGCCCCAGCTTCAGAGTGGAAGGGCTGGAACTGCCCTGTGGGCATTAGGAACCTGTGGGAAAGGGGGCCTGGGTCCATCAGCCCCTGAAATTCCCAGCCCACTGGTCACCAAAGTCACCAGCCAGACCTCCTTTCCATATGTAGGTAGGTTAGGGCTGAACTGTTCACCATCTCGGAATAAAAGACAGATGAACACCTTTTTTTTTTTTTTTTTTTTTTTTTTGGAGTGGGGCATTAGTCCTGGGAGAATCCTATCCCTGGTCCATGTAGGGACTTTCCGGCAGCATTTGGTTAGGCCACCAGAACTGGACAGGTCTCTCTTGCCTTCTCTCCAGCCCCAAGCCTACAGAACCGTCGCTACCCATCCATGGCGAGAATCCATTCCATGACCATCGAGGCGCCCATCACAAAGGTGAGTGGCAGCTGCCACCTCACTCCACAGCTGGGGCCCCAAGCCCTGGGCTCTGGGCTACAGATGAAGTCTGTTCATATCTGGAGCCCAGCTACTATTGGGAGAAACCAGTGTTAAACCAATGCCTGGCCTGTATGTGTGCAGTTGTAAATAAGAGCAAGTGCTGGGAAGGGGCATGCAGCATTGTGAGAAAGTGAGGCGGTACAAGGGCACAAGCCCAAGAGAGGGTGCTCTGAGGAGAAAGCCTCTATGAAGTCCCTGCAGATGACTGGGCCAGCTAGGAGAATGCAGACACTGTGGTTCCCAGACACCTGGAAGGAATTGGGGAGCTGCAGCCAGGCAGCGAGTGATCTAGTGAACACACAGGGTGGAGGACTGGCCTGAGCTTGGATGCTCTAGCCCTTGAGCTGTAACAGGACCAGGATGGTTGCATGCAATAGAAGGCACGCAGGAGTTCACAGTAAGGTGAAAATGACCAGGAGATCAGGCATGTGACTGGCAGGACTCCCTGCAGCCATGCAGGGGACTGATCAGGAGCGGGAAAGAGAAGTGAACAGGTTGGTTTGGGCTTTGCTGGAATTCTTGGCAAGAATTTATGGCAGCTGAGCCTAGGCCTGAGGCCCCAAAAGTAGAGAAAAATGGATGGATAAGAAATGGCAGGGCCAGTAATAGCTGGACTTCAGGGGACTGTCGGAGGATGAGGAACACCAACTGGGACTTCAGTTTCGGACACGGAGGGTGTGCAGTTGCTGTGTTGGGCAGGCCAGCGAATCCACAAATCTGTAGCTCTGGGGCCAGGACAGGTGCTGAGCATCTAGGGTGGAAGAATGTCAACACATGGGAAGGAATGGCCATTTGTAAAGGGCCATGGAGGGAGCAAGGGCCCATCCAACCTCTGAGCAGTTCTGACGCCTGGGAGAGCTCAGCAGCTCGATCCTGAGGGGAGGACACGGGATAGCACAGGTGCACAGTGGCCTCAGCAGGGGTGCTGCCCTGGGGCAGTACAGTGTTGCCCCCTGCTGTCTTCTGCACCCCAGGCACACATGAGCTTGGGAAGGAGCAGCCCCTGCTTTCCTTCTCTCTTCCTTAGGTGATAAATATAATCAACGCAGCCCAAGAAAACAGCCCAGTCACAGTCGCAGAAGCCTTGGACAGAGTTCTGGAAATTTTACGGACCACAGAGCTCTACTCTCCTCAGCTGGGGACCAAAGATGAAGACCCGCACACCAGTGACCTGGTTGGAGGCCTCATGACTGTGAGTCCAGGGGGAGCGGAAGTGCAGGGGGCCGAGTTCAGGGTCCTTGAGCCCCTCTAACCTGCGCGCTCGCCTGCAACGGCAGATATACTGCTGGGCAAGGGAGCAGCGGGACCAATAACCAGGTGCAGCCAGCTTGGTTCCTGTGTGCCATGCATGTAGCTCCCAAGGCATCTTGCCGTCCGTCCACAAGGTAGGCTGGCCATGGCTGAGGGAAGTGAAGAGGAAGTCGGTAGGCAGCTGAGGGCCACAGATGTGGGATGGGGCTCTGCAGGCCTTGTCTCCTGCTGCTTCCCCTTGATCCATTGGGATGGAGGGGGGCGGTCCCAGCTCTGCTTTCTGGGGCTTCAGTTGGCCTCTGTGTTCTAGGTTCCTCATCTGTGTATTCAGCCAACCACAGACTGAGAACACTGAGAGAATAAACACCTGCATCAGTACTGAGCATGTGCAGAGCTTTTTTGTTGTCTGTAGTTCCCTAAAGAATACAGCAACAGCTTCTGCATTATTTATACCATTTCTGGTATTCTAAGTAAATCAGTCTGACTTAAAGCATCCAAGAGGATGCAGTGGGAGCTGAGCACCCTCAGATTTTCACATTCAGGGGTGGCCTTGAATCTAGGAGGAGACCTAGGAATGCGCGTGTAACGAAAGGGTCTGTGCTTGCACCACAGCAGCTCCCTGCATCTTAGCTACTGAATCTTGTCTTTAAATCTTTACATCTGCTGTCAGATTGCACAGAGTGGAGTGGTCCTGGCCCCATGGGGAGGCGGCAGGGGCCACCCCTCCAGCGCTCCAGGGCACGCTGCGGCTTCCGAGAACTCCGCCTGTTCTTGTTTGGCTGAGATCTGTTCAGCTTCAGTCCTCATCTAACAGCAAGGGAGGCAAAGGAAGGAAATTTTCATCATTCTTTTGGGCTCCTAGCTGAAGCTGAAACTGGAAGGATTATTTAGGAGAAGAGCAAGCCCAAGAATTTTTTTTTTTTTTAAGCCCAAGAATTATTAGGAGTTTTAGGACAGTTTCCATCCAGCCCTGCCTCAAGGGCTTTCTGTCCCTTCTGCCCCTGGGCTGATCTCAGGTTCCCTCTTTCAGTGCATTGTGGACTTCAACCTCGATACTAACACACAGGCGGCCAGCACATACCCGCAAATGTGGCCCAGGGATGAGCTATCCCCTGCCACACATGCTTCAGTTTCCTGTCTGGGTAATGCAGGAGGAGCCAGCACAGGCTTCCCTCTCATTCCTGTTTGGCTTTGAGAAGTGGAGGGATAAAAGGAAGGAAACACCAGGGATATCACCATGCTTGCCTCAGAAGCAGGACAGCAGTGGCTGTGGTTGCCAATCTACTTATCTCTCTTTGGAGACTAAACTCTTGGCCTAAAGATCTGAGACTTCAGGGGAGTCCTTCACTGCTTGATACTGCTTTAAACCTTAGCACAGGCTTTCTGGGGCTGGCAGACAAACCCAGGTGACTTTTAAACAAAGACCTACATAATGAGGTCAGGGATGGAAGAGACAAGGAAACAGATTCGAGAACATTTGTGGACTGGCTTGAGTCCAAGAGCCAGGAAATAGAACACCAGATTCTGTTCACTCTTACTGGGCCTCTCTGGAGCCCTCAGATCCAGGAAATTTTCTCTGCAATGTTAGCAGCAGTGTTCATTCTTCAAAACAAATACAAAAAAAAGTAGTCAGAAAACATTCATTTAGATACAAGTGAAAAATGAGCCCAGGTTTTTAAAGACTATCTCCCATGGTTTGAGAGAGCATAAGAATAACAGGGTTGGGGCCGGGGAGACAGCTCAGTAGAATAAGTGCTTGCTTGGCAAGCTTCAAGGTCTTGAGTTCGATCCCTAGTACCGCAAAAAAAAAAAAAAAAAAAAAAAAAAAAGAATAACAGGGTCCCTAAGCAGGCACTCGGGAACATAAGAATTACATGAATCCAATGAAGATCGCTTCTGTGACTTCACTTACACGGCTTCAAAATACCCAAAGAGAAAGCTGCCTTGAAAACCAAGCCACATGGGTGGAGACATGAGGGTGGTCACATCCACCACATTCCCAATTCACCACTGCCTGGGACCAGGATCCATGAGGGGGAGCAGAGCCCTGGATCACAGCTGCTGTGCGAAGCTAGTGCTGGGCTCTGCCCCAGCTTGGCATGGCAGGAAGTGGGTGTTAGGGTTCCGATCTTGGGCCAACAAAGAGCTGAGCACAGGAGGATGGGATATAAAGTGCACTCTTACCCGAGTCTCTTTTTGTTCCAGGATGGCTTGAGAAGACTGTCAGGAAATGAGTATGTGTTCACAAAGAGTAAGTGTGGGTCTGTCCCTGTCGCTGAGAGCCTGTCTCCAGCCCTGGCGCCCTGGGTGTGGCAGTTATTGCTTCAGGGAGGCCCTGGTGTTTTTCCTACTTAATCATATTCAACTGTGTGCAGTTCTAGGCTCTGTACTTGAAACTAGGGCTCCTGATATAGATTACTTCTCTGAGCAGTTAGAATAAGCCTTGTAAATCTCCTTAATATAAGCACGCGGCTAAGCTGGATTGTTTTTCTCTTCGGGCATCTTGAGGCTTCATAATAGAAGACCCTTGGCATGAAAATCTTCCTTCCTGCTGAAATCAAGCCTTGTTTCCATAGTGGCAGCCATAGAGATGGTGATAGGTGCTCAGGGACACCAAGACCCCACAGGTAACCAGCCTCCCCCGCGTGTGTTTGCTCAGATGTGCACCAGAGTCACAGTCCCCTCGCAATGCCTGTCACCATCAATGATGTCCCTCCATGCATCGCCCAGCTGCTTGATAATGAGGAAAGCTGGGACTTCAACATCTTTGAGTTGGAAGCAGTCACACATAAAAGGTAGGTAGGTGACATTGCTGGCCTCCGACTAGGGGCACTGGTGGCCATGTTCATGACCCGGAGATGGAGGGAGATATACGTCCTGTATGGGCTCTGTTATGGAGAGGGAGTACACATCAGTGAGGAGTGCATGGCTGCCCAGCTCACGGCTGCCTGACTCTCAGCTGCCTGACTCACGGCCTCATGCCAGTGAGACTAGAGTGCTACGATTGCTCATCCCTGGACTTGCTAAAGTACTATCCTGCAAAATTAGCCTGAAGCAGGGGGCACTGGCCCTACCTGTACTCCCAGCTACTTGAAAGGCTGGCAATTTGAGGCCACCTTGGGCAACACAGGCAGACCCTGTCTACAGAAAGAGAGACAGAGAGAGAGAGAGAGAGAGAGAGAGAGAGAGAGAGAAACAGGGACTTTGAGAACATGATAGCCTTCCCTTGACTCTCCATTGCAGGCAGGAGGTTGCTCCATGTGGGATATGAATCACTCACTATTGATAAGTAATATGACTAAGTGCTGTGACTTTGCTGAGGCCACGCACACTATTCCTTGTGTCCTCCAATTGAGGAGGTGAGAAGCAGTCTCAGGGCCTCCTTGGAAGTGGAGGTAGAGGCACACTGCCATGGGCCCTTCTTGGCTGTCAGAGCAACCATGGCCTGTGACTTACAAATAACCCAGAAATAATGTGGTCTTTACGCTAAGAGGTTGCTGGGGAGAAGATGTACTGTGTCCTACTGATATGGGGGAGGGGCATTCTTTTGCACCTGTGAAGGTAACATAGGAAAATGTTTCCATGCCCCATCATCAGCCAAGAAAAGTTTCTGGCCTGAAATGCAGCAAGTCTGGGTTATTTTTCCTCTTTTGCAGGCCACTGGTTTACTTGGGCTTAAAAGTCTTCTCCCGGTTTGGAGTATGTGAATTTTTAAACTGTTCAGAAGCTACACTTCGGGCCTGGCTCCAAGTGATTGAAGCAAACTACCACTCCTCCAACGCCTACCACAACTCCACCCATGCGGCTGATGTCCTGCATGCCACGGCTTTCTTCCTGGGAAAGGAAAGAGTCAAGGTAGGGCTTCAATACCATGATCTGCTGCCTGCCTGGATCAGAGATCCAGAACTCAACATTGTTAAGTACATTAAGCCAATGTCTGTTTTGCAATTAATTAATTTTTTTATTTTTATTTTTTTTATTTTTTCCATAATTTTATTGATAAACAAATAGCAATGAGGCAGTTTCAAATCAAATTGGTAGGACAGTTTCAATATTTAATACATTGCATACATTCCTCCCCGTGGTTAATTGCTGTACAAGATGCGGACATGATATCCTATCTACAAACACCATTAGAATTGCAATTAATTTAACAGTGGTTCTTTGGCCACCAAATTGGTCATTTCAGTGTTATAAAGATGTGTCCTTTCTCCCCTCCTTCAAATGCTTGAAACACTGATTTATGCCACCATAGCTTCTCTTTTGTATGCATGACTGATCCACGTTCCTGGCTCCAGACCTATGCCAAGAGCTTTGTGCAACTGAGTTGCATGATGGAACTCAACCCATTGATGCTGAAGATGGCAATTGGTTTAAATTTTTACATGAGATTTATATATGTTACCTAAAATACTCCAAGTAATAAGAATTTGGAGTGGAAAAAAATGATGCTCTGTTGTTATGGGTAGCCCCAAAATGTTCACCAGGCATGAAAGGGTTAATTATTCCAGCGCATGGTCACTAGGTCTTGAGGTTAAGTCTCAGTAGCAGGATTTGGCCACTGGCCTGTTATAATCCAGATGATAATAACATGCATGTGTATGGTCCTGCTAACTGACGTGTGTGTGGCATTTCCTGGGTATGTGCTCATGTATGTCTGTGCCAGTGACCCTTGTCTAACTGTGACAGTCCCATATACTTTGTGTTATGCAAAGTTCAGTGCTGTCTGTCTCACATGAGTACTGTTGGCAGGGCAGCCCTGACTGCTATGGAAAGCAGGCAGGTGACCCATTGCCCCTGCCTCTCAAGGACTCACCTGCACAAGCGCCCCAGAACTCCTTTGCTACACACAGAAGTAGAGTTTAAACCTTAGATGCCATGGGGGGATTCACATCAACCTGAATGCCTAGCGTTAGATTGTTTTCTGGGTAGCATGCCCCTGTCATCCCAGCACTCTGGAAGACTGAAGATCACAAGTTCAAGCCCAGTTTGGGCAATCAGCAAGACCTTGTCTCAAAATAAAAAGAAGTGGACTAGGAATGTAACTCAGCACAAAGACCTGGTTTCAAACCTGAGCACCAGGGAGAGATATTAAGGGCTCAAGGAGAGGAGAGGGGCAGCCAGAGGCAGAGGAATGGCACCAGAACTGGAGAGAAACCTACCTGGATGCTCACTTCCCTCCACAGGAAGGCAGAGCATGCGGTCCAGGAATAATGCTTTGAGAGATTTTTGTCTTTTGTCTAAAAAAAAAAAAAAAAAAAAAAAAGTAACCATAGTGCCCTGTATCCATGGGGCCTTTCTGGAGGAGCCACAGCCCCTCCGCCCCCTGCTGTAGTGCAGCTACTCATCTCTCTGTAAGAAGCGTCACACAGCTGAGTTTGCACGGCCAACTGGGGACAGCACCCAGGTCATTAGCACCACGACCATAGGTCCCCTGCCATAGCCCAGGAGTGCGCCTTCCCTTCCCCTGCACAGAGGGACACAGACTGGACTTGCCCGGGACTGGGGAATTCCTCATCCCTCGCTGCTCTCCCAGACTCTCCCCCTCCACAGGTTTCTGCTGCTGTGCAGAGGCTCCTTGAATTGCTCAGTCGCTGTCTTAGAAGCAGGGTTAAGGCTAGAGATAAGGTGCTCACCATCCCCAGTCCTCCAGGAACTCAGGAGCCAGAGCTGCAGGCAGCTGTGGCATGGGCTGGCCAGCTGCCACACCAGCTTAGAACCCAGAATCTTGCACACGCTGAGTGTGAACTCCAACCCAGCCCAAGGAACTTCCCCAGCTGGCCACAGAAACAGTGTGCCCAGGAACTGGCGACCATTCAGTGTGTCCCAGACTCGCTCCCCGAGTTCCCATCTCACTGCAGGTGGAATAGCCGTGGAGCCAGCCTCCCTCCCATTCCCTGAGCCTTCTCTATGTGACTCCAGAGGGACAGGCCACCCCAGAATGCAGCCCATACTGGTCAGTACCCATGGCATGGTCCAGAGATTTCTTCCTGGCTAATGAAAGGGTGAAGGATACCAGACATCTGTACTCCAAGGGTTTGGAGTTTTGCTGTGCAGGTTTGGGGGTTTCTTGTAGCCAGCCTCTCAGCCGCCTCCCCACACACACACGGGAGGGGCTGGTCCTCTTCTCCCCTTGCTGGTGAGCTTGGACATCTTCTCCCACTTTCCCCCGTTGCTTGCCACCACGGCACATGCTTATGATTGGTACCTTTGCTCAGGTGCCGTTGTCATGGAATTTGGGGAAATATGGGTGAACTGGAAGGAAAGGCAGCTCCCGTGCAGTTCCACTGTGCATTCTACTCTGTACCTGAATCTACCTCTATTAATCATTTGAAAGTAAATGGGCCTAAGACCCCCAGCAGCATGGAACAGTCAGGGAGCAGCAGCTGGAGGCCTGGGGCAGGAAGAACCATGGAAGGTGGGGCCTCAGCCGGGGCAGGCCTGGGTCCTGAGCTTGAAAGCTGCAGTGCACACCCCCCCACACACCCAGCTGCGAAGTAGGATCACCCTGCTGGCTGGTGCTGGCCACTGTTATGCTTGGAAACCTGGTCAGCAGAGTGGGGCCAACACAGGGTTTGCTCTCCAGGTCCCAGTGGCCGAAATTCCAACTAGAACTGGGGGGCAGAGAGATTTCAGACAAACCCACTGCATCCTAAACCCGTATGGGCCCTGCATCCGGGGCTAGCAGGCATGCGGGAAGGCTGAGCTTCAGCTTCATCCTTACCTGAGAAGAGGCTGTGCCTCCCACAAACCTGTGCTGCAAGCAGGGACACCCAGCTCATACTTGCCCTCAGGCGCCATCCAGGGACAGGCCCCTGGCTTCTGGCTCCTGCCACAGGGATGCTTTCTAGGCTCTGAGTAAGGCCTCTGTGGGCGTGGCTGTTGGCTGAGCCCTTCCTTCTGCCTGGGGCGCCCTCTCATGCCACGTGTGGCTTAGCTAAGCCCTGCTTCTCCATGAGATCACTACCTGCCTTCCAGCAGCTGTCCCTGGCTACCTTCTGGCCCTGTGGTGTCCAAATTGGTAGTCTTGATAGCCTCACATAGCTACTAAGTAAAATAGTTACAAAGTCCTCCATTGCGCCTACCCATGGTAGTGCAAGGAACATTTCTGTCATCACAGTGTTGGGCACTGTTGCCCTAAGCTAGCCCAGGCCCCATGGTTATGCTCCTAAAACTTGTACTTTTCCTTCTTAACCCTTCTCTCCATGTCTTTAAATGTATTTGCTTTTCCACTAGAGTATAAGCTCCATTAGTTCAGAGACTGTGTGCATATAAATCATTGCAGGCATTATGCATGCTAACTAGCTCCCAGTCTGTACCTCATAAATAATTACTGGATGGATTCATAGTACAGCGTGTCTTATATCACAGTATCCCATTGGTAACTGCTAGCTGAGAGCATGCATCCCCTAGACATTTGCAGTTTGTATTTATTTGCATAATGAAAGCTTTAGAGAGTTGCCCTTTCTGCCTTTGCTGTCTGCTAGCTCAGTGCTTATTTTGCTCTGAGCTGCAGGAGCCACCTCAGCCTTGGGCTCCGGATAAAATTTATCTCCACCCTTGATCTAGCTGGGCCCTCTTCATTCTGCCGTTGTGCAGCTGGTGCTGTTGTGCCTCTGCTCTTTACTATGGCGCTTTCAAAATCTTTTCAAAAGTTGGAAAGTAGAGTAAGAGTCACGGCAGAAGCACCCAGCAGGCACAGTTGCTGGAGGACATTCCATCCCCAGCAGAGAGGATGAGTTTCTTTTAACTCAGGAGTTTCAGTCCACAGTCAGCTGGCTGTGAGGCAGAAGGATAGCAGGGGGCATAGAGGAGGAAGGACGCTTTTGTCCTAGCAGCCAGGAGGGAGCCAGGGACAAAACAGTCCCCCACCAGTCACACCTCCAGTGAGTACCTCCAGCCCCACTCCCAGCAGCATATGAGGCCTGAAGTACTCAGAGGATACATCACTGATGAGCATAGCACCCCAATCCAGTCACCTTCCTTCCACACACTGCCAAGGGACATTTTGGATCCAGCCACGGCACTGCAGGGATGGATGCCTGGGCTCTGGAGAGAGGCTGCGCCTCTGTGGGGCTGCCCCTTAACTAGGGCTAGAAGACCAAAAGAATTCTAGGAAACCCCCCTCCCTCAGCCCTTCCCCCTGAGAGGGCTCTGGGATCCTGGGGGTAATGCCTGCTGTCTCTTCCCCTCATCCCAGGGAAGCCTCGATCAGTTGGATGAGGTGGCAGCGCTGATCGCCGCCACAGTCCATGACGTGGATCACCCCGGCAGGACCAACTCTTTCCTGTGCAATGCCGGCAGTGAGCTCGCTGTGCTCTACAATGACACTGCGGTGTTGGAGAGCCACCACACGGCCCTGGCCTTCCAGCTCACAGTCAAGGATGCCAAATGCAACATATTCAAGAACATTGACAGGTTGGTTCTGCTCAGGCTCCTGGGCTCAGTCTGTGCAGCTCAGGTGGGCAACTCGGCTTTCCCTGTATGCTCAGCTTAGGGCAAATGGAAATAATAGTTGTGCCGGAGAGTCAGATGATACAATCCTACCTGGCTCTCATCAGCTTGATTTTACTTTTCAGACCATCATTGTTCTTTTAAAATCTTATTTAGTCTTTGTTAAAGTCGTAAAACCGTTTCGTATCCTGCAAAGCAAATACTGATTGTATTATTAAAAGGTCTATCTGGTATCTTTACCCTGCCAGGACAACATCCTGTCTTTTGTGTAACTCAAAGAAAATGTGTCCTTCTCTGTCTCTTCCCTGATTAATTTTTGGCTAATAACCCCACCTTGAGAAGGTCCCCACAGAGGCCTGGTGGCTGGAAGCTGGCCAGATGTGGTCACAGAGGCACAGCCCCTCTTGCCGGAGCACCCTTGGTCAGGCGCCTTGAGGTCAGGCCCTGGGTATCTCTGTGCAGGCCCAGTCAGGCAGGGCAGATCCCAGGAAAGGGAAAGAGCACATCTGGGCCTCGGGCTGCTCCTCCACCTTCAATGCGGTCTCCCAAGTTCGAAAAAAGAGACCAGCTATTCTAGCTCCAACTGATGCTTCATCTGTATCAAGGATGAGTTTTTAAATTTGGGTAGAAGGAATTCATTCTGACAGCCAGTTTTATTCAGCTCCCCATTCTGGCTCTTGAAGATAGTTGAAGTTAGAAAATGATAGAAACTAGACAGTTGTTTTGGATTTTTGCTCCATCTATCATAACTTCTGTCAGTTGCGAGCTTGAGAATTAACACAAGCCCCTTCAGCGTCTGTTGGCATCAGCAGACACACTGATTCTCTCTGGAGTCTGTCGGGGCCTTCAGCAGGAGGGGCCTCCGCTTGCCAGCCCAGCCTGTCACTTCTGTCCTGAAAGAGGGGAAAGGGACTCGCCTTAATTAAGTAGTGACCACCTGGTGACAGGTGCCCTCATCCTCATCATCACATGAGGGAGCTTGGCTGGGGAGCAAAGCAGAGCATTCAGGACCCCAGCTTTTCGGGAGGATGAACAGGCAGCCACCCTTGAGAGCTGCACTCACTCGACTCTGGCCTAGTGCTGTGCAGGCTGGGAGTGTTTGGTGAAATGGCAGCAGGGCGGGTCTAACTTAGTCCTTCATATGAACAAGGCCCTTTCTGTTTCGGTTACTTTAGGAACCATTATCGAACACTGCGCCAGGCCATTATTGACATGGTTTTGGCCACAGAGATGACAAAACATTTTGAACATGTGAACAAATTTGTGAACAGCATCAACAAGCCATTGGCAGCTGAGGTAAGCAGCCTCCCTCACAGGACGTGGAGTGTGTTCTCTGTCTTGAAGGCAAGGGGTTGTTTGCCTGGAGCTGTGAAAGGGCCAGGAGTCCTGGCTCTTTCTGAAAATAGATTTACAGTGCCCACAGCAAGTCAGAGTTAACACCCATGAAAGAGGGCCCTGAGATGAAGCCAGCAGGGAAAGGAGCTAGGCCTAGGAGATACCGTGGGAGGCACCCAAGGCTGAGCAGGGACTACCTAGACGGTGGTGTTTTAGAAGATTAAAGCCCTTTCTAATTCTGTTTCCTCTGAGCTTGATGTGCACAAGCTATCTGTGTACTTGAGAGGCCAAGGCAGCAGGATCTCAAGCTTGAGGCTAGCTTGGACTATGTGGTTAGATCCTATCTCAAATAAGTAATAAATAAATAAAACAGACAGGAAAATATACAAATATCTGTTCTCTGAGCTCTTAGGAAACCTCAAAGTTGGAGAATGTTTTAAAGAACATATTCCTATTTTTTCATTAAAATAAGCATGGCAAGATCTAAAGACTTCCTTGAAACCAGAGGTGACTAGAAAACAGAAGTGGAAGTCACTTCTCCTCTCGAACTTCCTTATGTACCTTAGATCTGCCTTAATGCCCTTAGAAATCTGGATTTTTGGATGGAACTAAAGGGTCACATCTCTGTTGTTTAAGATAGAGTTAGCTGCCCCCTGCCACTGTGAGGCTGGCCGTGGCACAAGGTGGGCAAGTCCTGCTCATGCAGGGCTGCAGAGCTGGGGCAGTGGCCACATGGGAACCAACACGCCACAGCACTCCACTTCCCATGGAGGCATTGTGGGCACCAGTATCCAGGGAGTTTTGAGGGACAGGCCGTACAGAACTGTAGACTTTAGAAATGGGGTGATTGGCTGGCCAAATAGCTCAGCGAATTAAAGTGCCTGCAAGCAAGCACAAAGGCCAGGGGGTTGATCCCAGGCCTGCCATTCTGGCCCCACCCCCGGGGCACGCTGAGATGGCAATTGAGACTTGGGCATGGTGGCACACACCTGTAATCCCAGCTCTTGAGAGGCTGTAAACAGGGGGATCACTACGAGTCCGATCTAGTAGTGAGACCCTGAACACCCTGTAGATCCTTCCCTAAAAATAAATAAAAATAAAAGAAATGGGGTGATTATCAAAGCAAATGCCCAGCCATCCACTGAGATTCACAGTTTATGGCAGTGCCTATAGCAAATGGTGTCTTCCAGGTGCACAGAATCTGAACTGTCACCTTTGGAACACATTTTGCCTGTCAAGGACCGAGTGAGTAGGTCCAGCCTGAAAAGACAGCACCCCTAAATGCCTTGGGGTCTCTGCACTCAGTAGAGCTCTGAAGAGCTAAGGAACTGTGCCACACTCTCACATCAGTGGTATCTCTGACAGTGGAGGGGAGTAACCTTTGGGCTCCGTGTGATCGGCTGGGACCCTGTGTGCGTCCCCTGTAGCAGCCTTGCCACACACTTTGGGACCACTGATGCCCCCAGCAGGTGTGTACAATGTACCACCAGCCTCTCAGATGTCACTGAACATGATCCATATGTAACTATGTAGTACCACAGTCCATAATAGCTAAACTCTGCATTGCTGGAGGTTTTGTCTTTTTGTAAAGACTGTATTTTGCCGAAAGGAAGGCACAAAGCTTTGCCTACAAGAGCCTGCTGTGTCAGTGTGCTTGGGCAGCAGTGCATGTGAGCCAGCCTGAACCACCTTGAGCCACGCTTCTGTCTTCTAGATTGAGGGCGGTGACTGTGACTGTGGCCCGGCAGGGAAGAGCTTCCCGGAAAACCAGCTGCTCATCAAGCGCATGATGATCAAGTGTGCCGACGTGGCCAACCCCTGCCGCCCCCTGGACCTGTGCATAGAGTGGGCCGGGAGGATCTCCGAGGAGTACTTTGCGCAGGTACGCCATCTGGGGAGCCTGCACCCCACTAGCAGTGGCCCTGGTCGCAGTTCTCAGGTTCTGTCCCGCTGGGCAGCTCCTGAGCAGTCCCAGCTCCTCCACTGGGAAAGGGGCAGCTGCCAGTCCTTAGCAGACTGGGGGTGTGGGGGGCCATGCAGCCCGGGGGAGTGAACAGACCCAGCCTTTAGCAGTATTTGCATCCTCAGATCCTCAGACTCACAACTTGCACAAGAACTAGAAGCCCGATGAATTCCCCAGGTCACTGGGTCATTCCCAGTCCAGCTGGGACTGGGAGGAAAGACCAGTAAAAATGCAAAGTGCACCTGAAGGAAGTGTATATTCAAAATCCAAACAGACTTTTTGTTCTGGATACCACAGGTGATGGGAAAATACAGTGAACATTTAAAATGTCTTTTAAATTTCCCAGCCCACTTTGAACACATTCATCCCATCATTCTTGGACTTTCTGAAGCAGTTCTGAAGTCCTTTTTCATGGGTGTCTTTACGAAGTTTATTAAAAAAAAAAAAAAATACAGTGAACACTGCTGCAGAGTGTTGTCCAGGGAAAGGCAGGCTTGAGAAAGAAACTGCTTGCTTTTAGCCATCTTATTCCCCAAATCTGGCATCATGTGACTTCATGAAAGGAAAACATTTTACCTGATGCAGGACTTGGTGGAGTAATTGGATGCTCAGGAAGGAGCACTCTACTCCAGAGGTGCAAGAACTATGGGATGAGCGTCTTCATAGCAGGCTGGGGTAGTACTGGCAGGGCAATGGCAATGTGTCTTTTACAGTAATAAATTTATAAAATTTAAATGCACATCATGTTTTTTAATCATACCTCCTAAAAAGGAAGCATTATGGAAGTGATTTTTTTTAAGGATTTAGAAATGTGAAAATAGGAAAATACTTTCTGGGGGGAAAAAACACATCCTAAGCAAATAAGGAAGGCAAATAAAATTTTTATATAAGGACAGCAGCAATCTGCAATTCATGGTAGCTGCAACAGTGTAAAGAGGAATTAAACAAGAAGAATTCAGAAAGCAATATACTATACTGCCAGGTGCCTTTTGGAATACAGCCTTACTTCAAGAGAGTGTGACAAGTCCCACAGCTGCACATGAGAGGCTTGGGCTAAGGGGATTGGCTGGAACATGCCGCGGAGACAGGACGAACACAGGTGATGCCTAGCAGGCTGACAGGGAGATCCCAGCCAGCCAGTGCAGCTTTCAGGGCTAGTGAGGAGCCCTGAGCTGGAGTAGTAGGACAGGTCTCTCTGGGCTGGCCAGAAGAGGGCAGAGTGAGAGCTGCTCTCTGAACATCAGTGGAGATTTCTGGATTGCTCTGCCAACTGGCCCAAAATGAGCAAGCCAAGAGCCAGCAGGAGTCCAAGGATGGGAGAGGATGGGAAGCCCCACTCCTAGTTCTGCTCTGCATGAGGGAGATCTGGGACTCAGGGCTTTGGTCTCTCTGCAATGGGAGTCAGAGGACGCCCTCCTAAATTCGCTGATGGAAACTTCTTATTTAAGCATCCTCTTCTTAAAAGGAATGTACTAACAAGCTAGTGTGGCCGGAAGATCAGAAAATGTACCAAGGGTCAGCTGCTTCTGGCTGTGTGGCCACTGAGCTTAGTGGCTGTCCTTACACACATGTACACAGTACTTGAAAGAGCTGCTTGCCTAATACCCAAATCTGAACAGTTTGCCCTTCCTTGGAGTAAAAATGGTGCCTTGTGGAGAAAAGCAGCTCTCCAGCCACAACTGGACTGCCTGAGTGCTCTCCTGGGACGCCATCAGGCCAGTGTCTGGCACAAGGGTGTGTCTGCCCTGTTCATAAGGCAAGAGGTGAGACATATTCAAAGGCTGAAATGTCCTAAGATTAGTAGCTATTAACACTTCAAAGAGGTCATTCTTTAATGTTTCCAAAAGCCACAAGCACCTGGCAGGGAAAACTCTGGCTAACAATATGCATGGTGCCAGCTTCTCACCCAGTGTAGCCATGCGTGACAGCAGGGGATGGAAGGGCAGCCTTCCAGACTTCCAGGGTTGACTGTACAACAGATCACAAGGGGAGTACCCTGAGGTCAGTGCTCCAGGAGGGGTGGTGGGTGGCTCAGTCTCCCAGTGGGGCAATTTGATGAGGCTCAGCCTGCAGTTGCAGGACATCTCATGACCTCGCCCAGTCTGTTTCTTCACAGTTAAAACTGTCCCAGGATTGAGCTCTCAGCTTCTGAGACACAAGCTGTTACTGTGAAGGCTTCTCTGTGCCCCACAGCCCCGTGTGGCGGTGTTTTTTCTTACAGACAGATGAGGAGAAGAGACAGGGGCTCCCTGTGGTGATGCCCGTGTTTGACCGCAACACCTGCAGCATCCCCAAGTCCCAGATCTCCTTCATTGACTACTTCATCACAGACATGTTTGACGCTTGGGATGGTAAGTCGACTACTGCTTCATCACCCACACCCTGTGTTGTCATCCTCCGTGCCAACTGCCCTTCATCACAGGTTCCCTGTCTTTTGGTCCTTGTAGCCTTTGCACACCTGCCCGCCCTCATGCAGCACCTGGCCGACAACTACAAACACTGGAAGACATTAGATGATCTGAAGTGCAAAAGTCTGAGGCTGCCATCTGACAGCTAAGCCGGCAGAGCACAACCTCTCCTACAAGGGCACTAAGAATCCCAGGAGTGCCTGCGCGGCTGACCTTTGTAACACACGACACGTGTGGGTTAAGGAGCTAATGACTGATATTTGCAAATCCTCAAATTTCAGTTTTAGCAAGTTAAGTACCATGAAGAAAAACACACATTCTTTTGAATAGTCAGTTATTAGCAGAACAAACACTTGGCAAATCTTCTCTCATGCCATTGTCCTGTGTGCCTGTGTCACACCGCGGAGCTAGGTCACTGTAGCTAGCAGGACACAAGACCTGGTGCCAGGGAGGCTCTCTCCACTAGCTTAGCTAGTGTCTGGTTCATCTCTTACCATAAAAGTCACTATTGCTATTTAGCTTGACTGTTCGCAAGAGCATCGGTCTGAAGAGCTGAAGGATTCCTAAAAAGCTTATCTGAACAGACATACCTAAGAAAA
The DNA here is from genome assembly GCF_000260255.1 of Octodon degus. Taxonomy (NCBI): domain Eukaryota; kingdom Metazoa; phylum Chordata; class Mammalia; order Rodentia; family Octodontidae; genus Octodon; species Octodon degus. Next base: position 589,399 of record NW_004524904.1, read on the forward strand.
AAGTTACATAAAATGAGCAAAACACCTAGGACCAAATTATGGATATAGTAGTCAGCTTCACGGCTTCCATGGTGAGATGGTCTTCTGTTCGGTGGTGTGACACCCCAGTTAGAGGGCAGCCTGAGCCTGGTGAGCACTTCCTCCCAGGTGCCAGCAGGGTGTGGCCCTCTTCAATGGAAATGGAAGTCATCCATGGGGGTGGGGGGCAACATCTGGAGTGGGGCCCACGTGATTCCCTTACTGAGGCAAGCATGAGGCACTATGCTGAGTATTATACAAAAGCCATCAAATCTGAATGCCCTTGGACAAGCATTTTTTAAGAAAAGAAAAAAAATTTATATACATTTGCTGTTGAAAATTTTTATTAAAACTATCTAAATTTCCTGGGTCTAAGCCCACGGAGTTTGTTGTGCCATGCGCCACCTATACGTATATATTTGGGGAGGGGAGGGGGAGTTTCAAGGTTCAGGTATTTTTAACTTGCCTATATTTGAGACCATGCATCTGCTCTAAGTGGCAGATAAAAGGGATTGCAAGGTGTATAGGTGTATCAGAAAACAGAGTATGGAAAGGGAGTATATACTATTTTAAGCTATTAATTGTACGCTAAAGCTTCTGAAGCACAAGTGCATATTTTTATACAGCTCTTTCACAACTTTCTGTGATCCGCATCAAGTCAGACGTGGGGTTTTCCTTTTACCAGCCAACCCTTCTCTATGTATTGTGAACACTAGAAACGTAGTAAACAAAGTATCTTGTTTCTCTTTCTCCGTACCCCATGAGGCATTTCTAAGGGACAGAAACAGAAACTGAAACAACTGAATCAGTAGTTACTTTTCCACCTGCTAATTAGGAAGCAGAACACATGAAATTGGTACATGGAAAGAAAAATAATGACCTCTCACTACATAACGTGCCAATGTTCTTTTCTATGTTTTGTACAAAAAAATGGAAACATATATGACAATTCCATGCAAAGAAATGTATTTAAATTATTTTTGTTAGATGATAAGAGAACTTGCTTGGTTGGGACAGCGGCCAGCTTTGTGTTGTAATGCTGCACTCTGTAAATGTGATGAAGTGTTTTCGTGAAGTACCTGTAACTAAATTCCTACAGCCATTTTTCATTCCCAACAGCTGTTTTTATTTTACCTCTTTGGCCTAAATTTTTCATAATTTCAAATTTTGGGTTTAGTGTCCTTTATTTCATGAGTCACGCTGTTTTCATCACACATTGAAATAAGAATGCCAGAATCTCATATTAAGCATTTATAACATCAAATAATTTGCCTAAGCTTCAGAAGTTTGCTTGAGGTAAGGAAAATCTTTTTTTCCTGACCATCTTGCTTTGGGTTCCATGTGGAAAGTAACATTTATCAGCTCTCTGGCCTTTTCTGTATGAAACATTATAGTTTACTCAGTGTTTCATGACATCAATTTCAGTTAATTTCAAACTCTATTAACATGCGGATGTTAGATGTTTTAAGACCGCCAAGTATCACAGCTTCAGCACAGCCCTGCTAACTGGTACATTCTTTCAGGTAGTTTGTTAGAAATACAGTCCTTCAGGTGGTATACTAGTCAGTTCCCACATAATGCAAGAGTACGATGACCTCTTATACATATTTACTAACACAACACTGTTGAGGACATATTAATTTAGGAAATTACAAAATGATCCTCATCTCCTCATACCTATTACTCCAGCCAGTTAGTTGTGAAGCACTGTCACTGGATTTTAGCATTTTGAAGTTTCTTGCCACAGTGAGGACTGGTTTACCTCCTGCCCAGGAACAAGTCAGACGAGCACCTACTCAACTCAGAGAAATGTAAAGGTGAGCCCTGCTTTATCTTGTGTCCCAGCCAGAGGAGGCAGTGCAAGTATTTTAAATATAAACGACAAGGCACAATAACTTATAGTTAGTTCTGGTACTGTAAGTATCAGGAAATACTAGAAACCAAGCTAGGGAAATGAAGAAACTCACATAGTATCTATGGAACTCAATGATCACTTCTTATAAATTGAAAGTTTGGCTTATAGCAAGTCTGCATGTTCCTACTGAGCAGTGACTGGGCTTGGAGCCCCCCACCCCCCGCCAGAAGCTCCTATCGGGCTGCTCCCACCTTCCTTCACACCAACTCAAAGCACTCGGGAAGCCAAAGTCCTCAGCTTCACCAATTGGATGAGAATCCCTCTGAACTTACCGTTTGTCCTGGTGGAAACCCAGTCATCTAGAGTGCAGTGACTCTGAGGTTTGCTACGGTGTGTGTGTGTGTGTGTGTGTGTGTGCTCCTGCAACTCGTAAAATACTAACCCAGAATAAGTAAAAATGGTTTAAAAATCTATGAATTCCTTACCATACAATTGTAGCAAACATCTTTATCAACTCATGACATAGTGAATTCACAAAGAACAGCCCACGAGTGAAAGCATGGCATGAGTCTGCATGACTGGGGCCTGAGTCATGGATCAGACCACCTGTCTGCCTGGAGAAGGTCATGACCTGCCCTCACATGTCTCCCTCAGTGGTCAGAACGCTGGCTAGGGGTGGAGGAGCACCACTGGGACAGGGCTTGAGTTCACTGGCTCAAAGGCACTGCCAGTTGTCACGTTCATATTCTTCCATGGAGCTAGCCTAAGTTTTAATATATTTTTCCATAAAGCTATTTCTACTGGCTGGGAACAGTATGTCGTTTCCTCCATGTGCACCACAAGGTCAACTCAGCCTCTCGAGCTCCACTCTCCTTTGTTTGTCTCTCAGCTACACAGTGACAGAAGCAGACACAACTGGCCAAGTTGACTAGGCACAGGCCTTGGCTTCCTCAGTTACAACATCATGCTTCTGGTCGACCCCGTGAGCTTAGCTGTGCTGGCCTGACTGCAGCGAGTGGAAAAACCTAAAACTAATGAAAATAAGAATTTGATTCCAGTTTGGGAGGGAACGTGTGTGTGCATGCATGTGTGCATGCACGTGTGCATGTGTGTGTTACACAGATCTGCAGAAGGCTTCTTAGAAGGATCAGTCATCTAATGCCAGTTACCTTTCCCTTTCTTTGCTCTTTAGGATTAACTGGCAATTTAAGAATAATTCCATGTTTTTCAGCATCAAAAGAGGACTTTAATCACAAACCTGGTGGTGTGATAAAGATGAGTCAATTGCAGTGGACACCTGAGGGACAATGTAAGTGAAGCCTTCTTGGGCACCTCACACTGTACCAGCTCAGTTGGATGAGGCACTGGCGACCGCAGCCCCTGGCCCTGGAGCACGGCACAGATGCTGAGCTAGCGCTCAACTGAGCACACCTGTGTAGCAGCCGCTGGTCCAGTACTCATCTGGCCTAGGGCTGGTCAGGTGAATTCACATCAGAAAAGAAATACACCCTCACCAGGTGCGTACGGACTCAACCACAAAAAGACTTCAGTAGCTGAAACTGAAAAACTTCTTAATGATTTTAAAAAAATAAGTATCAAAAATCACTATACTGAAGTAGTACAGTTTGTTTTTTGGCTAAGACTCAAGTTTGAGCTCAGGGAAATCTGCAGGAGAAAGAGTACACTTATACAATACTTCTTACACAGGCCATTCCTTCACAAGGATCTAGGTTCATATTAAGAAATGCAAAATCCGACCCTAAGTCAACAGTGCACACCCATTGGGAACCAATCAGCATGTTCCCTGGTGAGTGTACTAATAACACCTGAGAAGATGCACGCAAAAGAACTCAACACACACAGTTGTATAGTTTGTCAAAAACTGCAAGTTTAAGTGATCAGTGCACTACTAGTACAGGGCATGAGGCTGTACTCGGTGCTGCAGGCTCATCCAAGTGTACTCCTGCTCCTTTACACTAGGCAGCACGGTACAAGTCCCCAGTCTCCTCTAGTTTCTGGAATAATTTCAAGCTGCGTAATCCAGATTCTCGCTCTCCATTTTTCCACAAGATAATGAGATGATCCGCAGAGCAAGTCACTAGTCCGTGATCTTCAAAATACAAAAACATCTGCAAAGAAACATTGAGACTACTGATTATAGGAACTTCAGGATAGGAAAAAAAAAGCCAATGCTGGTTTAATATATGGGCTTTAAGATATACCTAGAAGTCTTTTTCTATTTCAATGGAAAAGCCTTTCATTTCTCATGAAAAATTTCAAGTGTTGATAAGTCACAATTGGCTCTTGGCCAGCCGATCCGCTCCCTGCCACCACAAAACACTGTCTTTGTCCTCTGTCACCATGTTGCCTGCTCACCATGCTGAACTATACCCACAGCCACCAGGCAAAACAAAAACCAAAAGGCTGAGCTACTTCTTAGAGTGAGACAGACGGTCCCCAACAGCAGGGAACGGGTGGTGACAAAGTCAGTCCTACTGACCTTCCTGCTTCAACGCAAGCCTCAAGCCTGCTCCTCCACCAACATGTACAGGCTTCAGCAAAAGCTATTTCTCTGAGCCCTGATCATTCACTGCTGCCACTCCTCTGGGTCCAACAGCAGCAGCAGAGAACAGCCTATCAGGTCTGTCTCCCTCCTCTCCATGAGTGAGCAAGTTTCCCGAGTACCAACACTGCATCAGGTATCTCTTCATAAGCTCCAGCATCTAGTGGCTCTATAACCCAGGGGCTAGACTACATTCCTGGAAGGCAGGAAATGCTTGGTAGTCAGTGTAAGGATGAAGCTCTTCCAAATGAAAAGCAGTCCATTACTTTCTGGCTATGAGACAGAGAAGAACAGTCAAAAACTGCATTAATTGGGCCCCTTCTTAAGCTATTATCAGGGCACTGTGACTAGTTCCAGTCACCTCTTCGTCTGCACTGATCTCATTTCACACAACATTGCTTGTAATAAATTTGAATGTCTCTGGATTTCAATGAGTCACAATTTTGGGCACCTTGTAAATGTCAACTAATTTTGATATATGTACAATAATAAGGTACGGGGGCTTGTTTTCTTTTGGTGGCTGAACCCAGAGGTGCTCTACTACTGAGCTATATCCCCAGCCCTTTTCATTTTAGTTTAGTTTAGTGTAAATTTTGAGACACAGTGTGCCTATTTCACTTATACCCATCTCAAGGCTGCAATCCTCCTGTCTCAGCCTCTCTCAGTGCTGCAATTACAGGAGCATATCCAGCAAGTACAGTGTTTTATAAAGATAACGAATTATCCCTCAGAGACAAGTGAAAACAATGCTGTCCACGGATTTGATGAAGGCCCTTGGAATCAGATTCATTAGCGCTTAAGCTCCCTCCCTCCCATGTGCCATCTGCCATCACGCACACTCCACACTCCTCACACTGCTCTTACTCGCAGCTCTTCCTATCCCAACAACACTACATCTGTTCTCAACAGCAGATTCGTCAGAGCCTCCCTCTGAAAAGGAGATCCTGACTGCCCACACTACAGCCTATGCTAGTCCACGCAACACAAACCTACAACTGAGAAAGCACGGGCCTTTCTGAGAGCCGCTGGCTGCACAGAGCATGGGGTGCAGGCCCACTGCGAGCTGTACCTCCACGGAGGACGAGTGTCCAATGAGATCGCCAATGAGCTCCAGTGAACACGAAGTGCCATTTTCTTGGTGCTTTTTAACAGGTTGGGTGGCTTGTTTGTTCATTCTTCCAAATCCCCACATATTAAAAAAACCTAGAAAACAAAAATTTCAGTCATTCCCCAAACTGCTGTGCTAAGAATCATAAAATGAGACCAGAAAATACAAAACTGCTCTGCGTTTATAGTAGGTAAGGGTTCAATGGATGGTACAAGATACTATGCTAGTTTTTATAATACATTGCTTTGTTTCATCTTTCTAACCAGGTATGTCTTTTTGCTGCTCATACCCACTGGTGAAGACATAGTCACGTGACAAAAAAAACTCAGTCACTAAGAATAAAACAGAAATAAAAAGCCTGAATGAAAGTATCTAATTGTCAAAAGAAAAAAAAATATTCCAAATAAAACCTAGAGGAAAAGCTGCACGTGTGCCACACGCAGTACCCTAGAACTTCATGGAAGTTGAAAGACCCAGTGCCAGGCACCAGCAGCCACCCAGGGTTGGCAACTAAGTCATTCAAACAGCAGTGGTCTGGTTTCCAAACCAAACACACAAATGTCAAGGGTTCTTGAATCATGATATCAGCACAAAGAAGAGTGGTTTTTTTCTGTAAATTGAATTGGTATTAATGATAATACTTCATGGCCAAAGAATACTGTTGACATCTGATGGTATAAATTTTGTGTATCAGTTAAAATCATAGACAATACAAATGCACAATTCATTAGGCCATTTGGGCATTCAGATTACTAGAAAATAATAGATTTCCTTCAAAACAATGAAATCCTTGTTGAGGCAGCTCTGTATCAGGGCAGCATGAAGACATGAGTCCTGTGGCCCAGTGACTTATGCCTCCTAGAGACACCAATGCCACTTTGCAGCATATGCTGTAATATTCCTGTGATTTCATATAACCACCTTTCTTCTCCCTTTTGTATGAGAACATGGGGAAACAGAGACAGACAGAGAGGTGGGAGGAAGAGACAGTGGGGAAGCGGTGCACTACCTTTTTGGGAAAGACACACCTGTTGGTACCGGCTCAGCTGCCAGCTGCTGTTTCTCTCGTAGCTCCCAAATGCGTACACTGCCATCTTCTGAGCAGGAGGTTAACTGCCTGTCAGCACAGAAAGCCAGTGACACAAAGACAGAGCACCATGGAGGCCCAGATGCTAAATGGCCACTGAGAGAAATCCGGGAATCCTTAGCTGCTTTTATTCAGCTCTTGGCAGGAGCTGAGAAACACTGTAATTTAACGCGGCTGTACAATGCAAACTAAAAGCATTCTTCAGAAAAGGCACATGCTACACTATGTGACATTGGCTCAAAGACTGCAAATGTATTATCTCCATCTAAAACAGTGCACTCGGGCAAACACAGTATGCATTACATCCCCACAGGGTCCTGAGCAGCGTGTAGTCCCTCCCTCCTCTTACTATGTTTCTACCTAAATACAGAAAAGGCTACGCCCTTCCCAGAATTTCATTCCAGAAGTTCAGCAGCCAAGCCCACCCTGAGAAGAAGACACCCACTTAGTAGCTTTCACCGTGGAGACTACCATTTGTCTCTGCCTATAAACACACAACAAAAGGGCAGGTTCATAGGAAATATGAAAAGAATAACAATTTTGCACATGCCCCAAGGCCTTTTACTTCTATTCAACATCAATTTTTAAAAGATCTCTTATCATAAAATTAAATGTAATTCATTTCAAACCTTGTTCTTGTAGATTTTTGTTATATATTGCTACTAGCTCTTCTGCTGGAGAGAGCTATAAGGGAGTCTTCATTTCCAAAACACCACCACAGGTCAAGCCTCAGAGGCAGGAAACTGGGCCACTTGAGAAATGACACTGGTGGCCCCAGGACCATAATGTCCTTCGGTCTGAGGCACAGCAGATGAGCACTGGTACCTGTTTGGCAGCCTGGCGATGTGCAGGACATTGGAGTCATGTGCGGTCTTCTGGCAGGCAATGACACGCTTCATCTGGAGGTTGTACACATACAGGCCCCTCCCGACTGCGGCAAATACATTCTGGAGGGGAAAGTTCAGAAATGGGTGTAAAACTAGCGCTCACTCCCTGGTGAGCTAGATTTCCAGCCATATATGAGATCCAAAAGCCATTACCTTTTCTGTTCCCAACCTTCAGCCCAAATTACTGCACTGCCCTCTCAAGTCCAAATCCATCCAAGCACCCAGGAAAGCTCAGAGCACACAGCAGGCAGAAGCACAGCACCCCCATGGAGGCAGCTCTGCGCTTCGCACCCCGGGCACCACGTTCCCCCCACTAAATTCAACCAGTCAAGGAGGAGACGTGGCCTAAGCTGCCGAGGACAGCCGGGTTTTACCCACTAACACTGCATCCTCAGGAAAATTACTCAGCTACTTTTGCCTGGAAAAAGTGAGCAAAATTACTCTGTATTCACATCTTAATCAAGAGCCCTACAAATGACCCAGACAAACATATGCTGTGGAGAGGCACTGACACCTAGGAGCCTCTGAAGGAGTCACAAAAATACCCTTCTAAATGTAATCTTAGAGACACCTTCTTACTGAAACCACCTTAACCTTTTAAAGGCACGCTCACCAACGACCATCTCACTCTGCCTGCGCACCACCTTGGTAAGGCAGGGAAGGCGAGCATTTACTGCCTTTTTCCAGAGCAGCAAAACTGTAAAGGTGAGCGAACTCACAAGAAACCAGACATGGAGGCAGTACCAGGGTCAAGGTCAGGCTAGTCTAGCTCTCTGCTCTTCCCTCACACCACAGCACCTGGCTTCCTGGACTTCAGGCAGCACTCACTGAGGTGTCACTCTTTCCTGATAGGTACTGTGCCTCAGGGGCAGACCTTGCCAAACGCCTGCAAACTATCTCCTGTTGCAACCAGAGACCTGGGCCCTCTGACCTCTCGGACAGGCTCCAGAGTCAACTCAGACCTATACCAGTCGAACCAAAGCAAGCTCAGGCCCATCAGAACCTAAATAGCGTGATCTGGACTGGAAAAAAATGTTCAGTATCTTTTTCAAAAATTAGAAGGATAAAGTTAAGCATATCTATAGCTTTTAGGTCTCTAAGCAATCTGATCTCTATCTTTTCTGAGACCATATTGTTTTTATTATATATATTTTTTTTTTTATTTTTTTTTTAAAAGCAAATTTGAAACTCAAAACAGCAATCTTGGAGTACATATATACTTTTAAAATCTTCCTCTTATTTATTTCTTGTGTTCTTCTACTAAGAGTTGTAAAGAAAAAAAAACAATTAGGATATCTTTCCTCTCCAGAACACTGATAATTTTTAATAAAAAGAGCAACATGCATTCAGGATTAGAAAGGTTAAGAGCATAGGATATAGAGTGAAAGAAATGCTATCCCACTCCCTCTCCACAAAGGTAGCCAACATTTTTTATTACATTTAGAAAAATAATTCCTTTAAACACATTTTCTGTGGCCCTCAGGCTATAAGTGATGTTTTTTTAATCCAAGCCAAAATTCAGTGATTGGCTGATCTTTTATAGGACATGTGCTGCCGAACATCCTTGTGAAGGATGAGAATCAGAGAGCGGCAGTTATCTTACCTCAGGTGCTAACAGACTAACGGAGAAACATTGTGGAACTGTTAAATTTCTCTCACCTCTCTAAGAAACATACCAAAAGAGCTGTGACCATCTTACCCTTGTCTTAAGATAAGAAGCAACAATTAAAGTGCCTTTTTTAAAATGTACACAGCACTATCTTTGAAACTATTAGATCATTTTAAAGCAAAACTTGAAACTAAAAGCAATATTTTCTATACCCATAATGGGATTCAATTTTAAAAATTAAATTAGATGTATAGGTTTTATTTTTACCTCTTCATCACATGTGAAATGATGAATAGAAACGTCATTTGGTTTTTGACAGAGTCTGATTTCTTGCTGGACGTCCAGCTGTGGAGCTGGGTCCCAGAAGCTGCGCTCATAGGCCCGCACGGTCCACCCCGGGATGTCCCAGATGATCAGCTCCCCGACATGCGAACCGGTAACAAAACTCACATCTAGGCAGAGTTCAAAGACCTCCATTACTCAGCAGTTCCTCTAGGTCAGGGGTGGTGAAGTGATGGCCTGTGTGTGACTGTTTCTAAGACAAACACCGTTAGCATAAGAGTTGCTTTTTCTAAACTAAAACGTCAATCAGCATTCGGGCTTAATTGCAGTGCTGGCACCTGGGGACAAATAAGTGGGTCTGGGGCTGCAGTTTGGCATTTATCTCTGAAAGGTTCACCATCACCGCTCTAGGCCAGCAGTAGAAACACATGGACTGCTTAGAGCAATGCTCCACAGACCACAGCGATCGCAACAGTGAGATACCCAGGCGAGCACATGGATTCCACAACAGAACAAGAAGGCCAGAGCTACACTCAGGTTTACTAATGACTTAGTATAATGTGCTCTAGTGAAGAAATTATCTCAAGCTACAGAATTTGGTCAAGTTGTCAGGGAATAAAAAATAAAATAACCTTAAATGAAGTACCAAAATAACTTTTGAATGATAGAATAAATTATTACAAGTACTTAAAGGACTGAAGGGGCTGGGGAGATAGCTCAGTAGAATAAGTGCCTGCCTGGCAAGTGCAAGGGCCTGAGTTCAGTCCCTGGTACTGCAAAAACAAAAACAAAACAACAACAAAAAAGACTGAAGAAAAGGTGGGTAGTTTTATAAATATAGAGCGCCAAGGGGCTCCAAAGGAAGCAGGAAAAGAGACAGATCTGAGAATATAACTTGCTCGTGAAGGGAAAAACTTGCCAGACATGGCAGCACATGCTTGTAATCCAGCTGCTCAGAAGGCTGAAGCGGGAGAACTACAAGTTTGAGGTTAGCCTGAGCAACTTAGTGAGACCCAGGCTTTAAAAAAAAAAAAAAAAAAAACAAGCCAGGGCTGGGATCTGTCTCAGTGGTAAATCACTTGCCAAACATACATGTGAGGCCTTGGATTTAATCCTCAGGACCACAAAAATACAAAGAAAAAAAAAAAAAAAAACCTATACACTTTAAACAACAAAAAGCTGGGGAGAATATGCAATTTAAATGTCAAAATAGGTTTGGTATATTTGATGCATAATAAGTTTTAAGATAAATGCCCCAGGGCCAGCCAGATAGCTCAGCAGATTAAAGCACTTGCTTAGGCAGACCTAGGGGCCAGGGTTCTATCCCCAACAGGCCATGCCAGCCCCGCCCGCAGGGTGCACTGAGATAACGACTAATCCCAGGACTTGGGAGGCTGAAAACAGGAGGATCACTCCAAGTCCAATCTATGTAGTGAGACCCTGTAGACCCTGTACTAAATATATTTTTTTTAAAAAAAGATAAATACCCCTACAAAAAATACACACAAAAGACCTAAACAGACAAAACAACAGGTACAGGACCAGCAAGATAGCTCAATGGACTAAGCACCTGCTTAGGCAAGTGCAGCAACTGGGGTTCAATCCCCAGCAGCACATGCTGCCCCGGCCCTGCTCTGAGCCAGCCACTGAGACCGGTGTGGTGTCACACGACTGTAATCTCAGCGCTGGGGAGGCTGAAACATAGTGAACTCAGACTCACTGAGCTGTGTAGTAAGACTTTGTACCAAATACATTAAAATAAATAAAACAAAATAAATAACAAAAGGCACAGGTAGGCAGTACATATGTGGAAAGATCTTAAACTCTCAACAATCATTGCTTTAACTTTTGAGCGTGACATGGTCACATTTTCAGGGATGTCAGTGAGAATGTCCTGCCTAGATCCAAGCCCTCCCTTCACTGTCCTCTTTCTGTTTTTTACACTGCAAAAGTTAAAGCAGTAGTAATCTTTCCATGATCTTCTCTCCTACCCCTTTCTCTCCTCTTTCCAATTTCAGTAAAACTGCAAGAGAACCAGGGCGTTACAGCTTGTGTCCAGATGTCCCCCAAAAGCCTCATGCAGTCATAGCTGGGGCCTTCGCCCAGGTGGCTGGATCTAGAGTGTGTGATGCTGGGATTGATTCATGATGCAGTGCTATGCGCGAGGGTGTGAGGATTAAGGGTGTAAGTGACTCCCACCCTAAGCGCCTGGATAAGACATAAAGGACCAAAAGAGCTCTGGTCATCCTTGCTTGCTGTGCTACCTTCTGCCTGCCATGAACTGCTTCTCCTCTGTAGGACTGAAACCTCAACAAACTGTGATTCAAATAAATATTTCTTCCTTTTACTTGAACGCTGAGTATTTTGTCTCAGCAATAAGAAAATAGCTAACACATAGGAAAACAAAGGAGTGAAGACGCCTCCAGAATTCAGCTCAGGGTCTGGTGTTAACATGGAGTTGGCCTACAGAAACCATGTAGGTGCCTGCTCTGACCTCACTCGATGCCTCCTCTATGCAGTGGAAACACAGTACTAAAGACCACTTGTAATTCTCCACCAAAACCAAAATAGTGGCATTCATCCGAGTCAGCTCTCCAAGTGTGCATAATATACATCACCGTGTATATTATTTATATTCCCTGACAGGCCATTCAAATGTTTCACACCTAACAACCTCAATGGTGTATTAGTAGTGGATGGATTCTTTCATTCTGTAAGTATCAAAAGCCACTTAGTATTAAAATTCCCCCTGGCATCTATCCACATCTCTTAAGTTATAACACTTTGCGATTACCACATCACGCTGTCAGCACAAAACAAAGAAATAAAATAAAAAGGAAGAACCCAGGGGCTTTTTGAAAAAGAGATTAGTGGAGTCATCCTGTTTGTCTGTCCTGGGAAGCCTGCCTGGGCATTCAGTCTCTTCAGGAGCCTGCTATTCGCTACCCACAATCCCAGCATGCCATGCTAAGGCTGCTGTGGGACAGCCTCACTGAAAAAGCACTTCCTTCTGACACGGAAACTCAGGGACTTGCCACATTTTTCATGGGTGATGGGTGACAACCAAGAAGCAGGGCAGAAAGTGGAACAGAGAACTGTGTAAGACACTTCAAGATTGCCCAGATTCGCTGAATTCTGGACATGTCCGTGTATGAGATCAGACTGTTGGCAAATCTTTTTCAAATTTTGCCAGACTACCTCGCCATGCATGTATGATTTACTGGAGGAAACCTTTCTTAAAATGTTAAAGGCTCTTTGGACAGGCCACTGAACAGGGTGGGCTGTGAATTGAAGGATATCTGAGGAACATCCTGGCATCATCACGGAAGTAAGCACACTGGCTCTGCAGCACCAGGGCTTTACCACTAAGCCAGACAATAAGGCAGGCCCCAAGTACGGGTGACAGCACTGCCATGCTTTTCCCCGCAGTTACAGGGACCTGGGACTGATGGCCAAGTGCTACTGAGGAGGCTTTCAAGGGTCTCCCAAATGAGAACTTGCCTTCCGTGCTGCCATCCATGGCAAGAGAGAAAGTGCACCCAGAGAAAAAGAAGGGCGCACAACCACTGTCAGATATATTACCACAGGTGATATGGTCCTCAAATGATGTGCAGCTGAGCCAGACAGGAAGAGGACAGTGGAGACAGGGCTTGGATCTAGGCAGGACGTTCTCACCGACATCCCTGAAAATGTGACCAGGTCACACTCAAAAGACTATACTTCATGTTCCTTGTGTCTCTCTTCATCTCGTGTTTATATAAAATGTTGCTGAAAATGAGCCAGCCAGACCTGGGCTCTCAGTCTTCTCACTCGCTCATGCTCAGCAGCCTTACAGGAGCCACGTGCTGCCTCTACAGACAGCAGAAGGCAGCCACGATCCTCTCCTCTGCACCGCTCAGGTCACCCACAGAGCTCTGATGACATACGCTATTTCACTGCCAGTGAGGGAGTTCAATGCCAGGACCTGAGCCTGTGAGCTTATCTTCCTTCTGATGTCAGCTCACAGCAGACACTAAAACCATTTATGGGTTCACATAGGCCATCTGGCAAGTAGAAGCCCTTAACAAGGAAGGGAAGATGTGATCTATCTTCTACAAACCTTGGTTCTCTTCCTCAGTCATTACTGCTACTGGCTTAAGTCCTGCTAGTTGTTGTTGTTGTTGTTGTTGTTGTTGTTGTTGTTGTGTGTGTGTGTGTGTTTTGTGGAACCAGGAATTGAGCTCAGGCCTTTGAGCTTACCAGGCAAGCACTTATTCTACTGAGCTATCTCCCCAACCCCTTAAGTCCCGCTTGAACTACTGTCATAGATGACTTGCCATGGTCAGCAAGATGAGAGGGCGGAACTCAGTGATAGCGAGCCTTTTAGACACAAGTGCACCATCACTTCTTGGCCTTCTGGCTAACACCAAGTATAGACAGAAAAGTCTAAGCTGTAAGCCCCCACCTACTTAGTTATCCCAAGGTGCCCACACTGCAATTAAACCTGAATACTGAGGTTTTAGTTTAGAAAATAATCATACACTAACATCTTTTATTTATTTTTTGGTTTTGTTTTTATTTTTTCCAGTTTTTTAGGGAAGGGTCTACATGGTGTTCAGGGTCTCACTACTAGATTGGACTGGTAGTGATCTGCCTGTTTACAGCCTCCCAAGAGCTGGGATTACAGGTACACACCACCATGCCCAGTCTCAATTGCCATCTCAGCACACCCTGGGGGTGGGCCAGCACTGCAGGTCCAGGAATCGAGTCCCCAGTTCCTGCACCTGCTTGTAGGAGCTTCAATCCCCTGAGCTATAACATCCTAACATCCTTTCTCTGCAAAGAAAAACAATATATGTACCACAGATTCACCACCACTGGTGTAATTATTTCCAGGGTCTACAAAGGCAGACTGGCAAGAATGTTTGCTGAGAATGCCACGAGGGGTTGTCTTTATAGCCTATGCTGAAGGTCATCCTATGGCCCCCCAGGGCTTCCCAGATGGCCATGTTCTTCTCGGCCTTTCTTCTCTGCTTTCCTCCAGTCTCCTCGTGCCTTACTCTTAGGCCTGCCAACTTGTAAGATGCTCAAATGCACTGCCTGAACGCTTAGGGGAAAGAGGGTGACAATCCCTCCCTCCTTTATGGTTTGTGTCTAGTTGCCCCCCAAATCCCCACGCACTCATGGGGCTAGATTTTGTGATTAATTCATGATCCAGTGCTGGAATTATGGGTGTAAGTGTTGCTGGGATTACGGGTGTGAGCACTACACCTGGCCTGGGGCAGAGAGCCTGAATGCAACGTAAGGGAGACAGACCTGCAAACTCTGTAGCCATTGCTGCCGCCACTCCTCCCCTTTTGCTCTTGCTGTTTTGTTGTTTTCTGCTGCCATGAACTGCTGCCCTCTGCACAGTCACTCTGCCTCAGAGCCAGCTAAGTATGGACTGAAACCTCTACTGTGAGCTAAATTAACCTTAATTTTGGGTGTCAGGTATTTCTTCCCAGCAACGAGAAAAGTAACTGAAACATCCTCTTAATCTAAACTATTATTTTAGTAACTCAATTCCAGAATTCTCAAATAAACACAAGACTGAAATTCACAATAGGCAAACAAGTACAAAATGTTACACAACATAAATGTGCACAACTAGCTTACCATTGACATTAACCAGGGAGAGAATATTGTCCTGGTGATCCAGGAGCCGCTTGACCTCAATGATGTCCCATTCCACTGATCCTTCAGTGGGGGCTACTAACCTGAAAATTACTAAAGGAAAAAGATATGAATTTTATTGGAATGCTTGAAGAAGATAAAAATCCCATTTTTGCTCAAAATGTAAACATTTCATTAAGTGAAAAATAACATGTTGGAAAATTCATCTGCATGGACAGCCTTTTTCACACCAATCTGAATGGCTTCTCTTTTAAAATTTTAAAATTAATTATTTATTTGGTACAGGGTCTCACTATGCAGCTCAGAGTTGTAGTGATCCTTCTGTTTCAGCCTCCCCAGTGCTGGGATTATCGGTGTGTACCACCATGCCCGGTTTTGATGGCTGGCTTGGCATGGGGGACTGGCAAGGCATATGGTACCAGGGGTCGAACCCAGGTCCTTGTGCTTGCCAGGCAGGTGCTTAGCCCGCCGAGCTCTCTCCCTAGCCCCTGAACTGCTTCTTGAGATGCCCGAATCGGTCTGCTTAAGCCCCAATCCCCAACTCATTTTTTTCATGGACTCTTCCAGACCTACTACCGCAACTAGTGCCCCTGCTCCCCAGGGTGTCCCCTCATGCCTGGCTATCTGAACCAACCCCTTCACTGGCCAGTGACTGGTCCATACCTCCAAATCATCTCCACCTTCAGCTTTTCAACTTATGCTACCAGTACAGTAAGCTCTGCTACAAAATAAGTTTAACTTCAACATAGTGAAGACTTTGGCAGCTTTAAAAATTTTTCTTCATACCTTGGTATATACCACTGAATTATACATTCTCTAAGAATATGTTTGTTAGTTCTGTATGCTATACAGTTCTTTTCAAAACAGTAGATGTTCAATGTGTTGCTTGATTCATTATCTGACTTTAACAAGTAGTTTTATTTAAACTAGCATAAATCCTAACTTTAATCAACATAGGAAACACAAAATCTGGGTGGGTTAGATAGCTCAGTGGACTAAAGTTTAGGGACATGAAGGGACTGGGGTTCAATCCCCAGCATGCCGTGCTGGCCCCACCCCTGGGGCACACTGAGAACAAGATTGAGACTGGGTGAGGTGGTATGTGCCTGTAATCCCAGTGCTTGGGAGATTGAACACAGGAGGGTTACTGTGAGTTCAATCTATGTAGTAAGACCCTGTAGACACTGTCCTAAATACATTAAGATTAAAAAAAAGAAAACACAAAATCAAATCAATCAACAGGATTCTGTCAAACAACATTTACCAAGCGTTCACATGCTCTAGGAGCTGTGCTGTCTGATGTGAGTAAGGCTACGTCACTATCCTGGAAGGATCTCAGCCCATGGCGAGAGGGAGACTCATGTACAGGCTTAGTTAGCACCAATACACTAAGCACTAAGAGAAGCTCCCAGAACAAGCACCGGGAGGCCCAAAGATCAGGAGGCCTAACCTGCGAGGTGTGGCACAACCTTAGTCCCTGATGACCACGACTCTCTTTCTTCTCACACTCCTTTCTGGCCAACAGACCATGCCACATTTCTGGTCTCTCTGACAGTATTTCACCAACTGACAAGTCTCTAGCCAAGTTAGTAAATTCTGACAGCCTAGCTGCCAAAAAGTTCTTCAATCAATACAGACAAGAACATCCAATGCACCTATTCAATGAATGTGAAAATGTGACTCTAGGCAGAGGATGCTTCATGGACTGGAGTTAGGATTTTAGAATAGCAATATATTGTTTAATCAAACTAACAGAAGGGGCCGGGGAGATAGCTCAGTAGAATAAGCACTTGCCTGGCAAGCACAAGGGCCTGTGAGTTCAATCCCTGGTTCTGAAAAAAAAAAAAGAAAGAAAGAAAGAAAGAAAGAAAGGAAGGAAGAAGAAAACTAACAGACACAGTAACCTGAAATACTGACCAGAAAGAAGAAATGGGACCTAGCATCTTGAAAATGGTCTACTCCCTATCATATTTGGCAATCCCATGAGGTCAAGCTGGAGTAGGGACAGATCCTTGAAAGAAACAATCACTTTGTCATTCCAGGATGTATATTGTGGTTTAGTTTTAAAATATGTATTTTTTTTAGAAATAAAAGAGAGAGAGAAGAAAAGACCATACTCACTCAGTTCCTTGCCAACTGCGGCTGCAACACAGTTATTAGGTATTTCAGCCAAAGCACTGATCCCTTTAGAGACACACAAAACAAGAGTCAAATCATCTTTTTATAGATATACAAAATATTATTTTACATCAGTCATTCCTCATAAATGGGGTGGCAACAGTAAGGCACACACATTTTGCTGCACACACCCTCCTTGGCGTGTTACAGGTGGAAAATGCTCGTTCACCAAGCATTTTCACTGGAATGGTTCCCAAGGCCATAGAATACACAGAACATCTTTATTGTTACAGTAAGTACGCAGCTGTTCTGCCCTACTGATCCAGTATGATCATCACCATCACCCATTTACAAGGTGGAAAGCTCAAAAGGGGATGCAGAATTGGAGCTGCCCTCCACGTAAACCAAGAAGGCCAAGCAGCCCTGGCAGGAAGAGTCAGTATGATACTGAGCAACAGATACCTAGGCCGCATCTCGCTTCCTGGCACACAACTGCTGAAGTCCTCTGGATTTCAAGACATGCCTTTCTATATGCCCATGGGACCACAGATGGCTGCTAGTCCCTGAAATGACCCAGGTAGGATTGGAGGGCTGGGGCTTTGCACCTCCAACCTTTGACCTCCAAGGAGAGAGAGGACCTGGAGATGAAACTGGTCATTAATGGCCAATGACTGAAGCAACCACACCTAGGTGCCTCACCTAGGTACCTAGGTAATGAAGCCTCATAAAACCCCAAAGGGCAGATCCCCATAGCCCAGCCCATGGTGGTGACACATGTGGGCAGGGTGGTGCTCAGGCCCTCCTGTGTGCCAGGCCCCGTGCATCCCTTCACTGGCAGCCTTTGTAACTCCTTTATGACAAGTGTTGGCCTAAGTTCTGTGAGATGGTCTAGCAAATTAAACAAACCACGAGGGGTCATGTGAACCCAACTTATAGTGCTTATAAATAGCACCTGAGGTGGGCTCTGGCGTCGAGTGGTCAGCCTGTGGCATCTGACACTGTCTCTAGGTAGGAAAGCTCAGAGGATATCCAGTTGGTGTCTGCCCCTGCAAGCTCTATGTCAAATGAAAGCATAGGCAAAATGGAGCCACCTGTAGCACTAGAGCTAGCTAACAGGAGCCAGAGGCAAGAAAATGGCTTTCAAGTAGCATGCTTATGGCCAGTGAACACCTTTACCAAGTTTCTTGTATTATTGACATAATTAGATTTTACATATTTGTTTAAAATACAGAGGTTTTTCAAGGGTTTTTGTCTTTAAGAGACAAGGGCTCACTCTGTTGCCTAAGCAAGCGTCAAACTCCTGGGCTCAAATGATCCTTCTGCCTTCAGTAGCTGGTACTAGCCAAACATTCTCCGATGTTTAAACCCTAGGTTTAAAGTTCTGAGTGTCTTTTCCTATCTGAATTATATGACATGAGTTGAGGCTAACCATAACTTTTGTCTGACATATAGTTTTTCCACTATGATATATACGTAATTTATAATGCATATTCAAATTGGAAAATATTTTACCCATCTCAGACCCCACAAACGATGACATGCACAGGGGCCTGAAGCGCCACACTGTTACCACCAATGACCACTAATGATCCCACCTAGTGGAACTGCTGTGATTTCAACAGAATTTACGGCCTAATTTCTCTTCCATATGGGCTTATTTCATCACTGTACTTTGTATCTTCCATGTACAAAGAGGAGGAGGTGGCAGCAGGGGAGAAGGCAGAGGATTGCAGTGACAGAAGGTGGAGAAGACGGAAGAACAGGGGAGGGGCGACAGGAGGATAAGTGTAAACAAAGACAATTTTTATTTTTAAAATGTTTATTAGCTGGGCACAGTGATACACACCTGTAATGCCAACACTCTGGGAAACTGGGGCAGAAGGACTGTAAGGTTAAGCCTAATCCGGATAACTAATGACTTAACAAGTCCCTGTCTCAAAATTTTAAGGAACAGGGGCATAGGATATAGCTCAATGCAAAGGTCCTGGGTTTAACTCCCAGTACTGCCCCCAAAAAATTCATTTAATTATCTGAAGGGAAGTACTTACTTAAAATGGTTAATTACAATCTTGAAAACTGAAAAAAAAAAAAAAAAACTAATTTGGAGCTTTGCATTTATGAAAAGATTCTGACAACTCACTTGTCTTTCTGGAGTCTGTTATTCATTTGTTCACAATTTGATTTGTTCTCACCTGTATCAGAAATGTGGCTGGTCTTACACAGGAGCTCTAATTTTTGGTTCCACACACATAAGTCATTCCCACCAGAGAGCCAAACCTCCAGTCTCTGAAGAACAGTTAAACACTGCAAAATTGATTAAAGAGTTCAGAAACTCAAGCACACATTGTAGGGTAGTTCTGAATTATGTCTGCAAGTTCTCCGAAATTCCAACCTCGGGCAGGTGAGGCTTAGTTTCCTCCCCAGGAACTTGGGCTGTACCAGTAAGTCAAAAAGTGTCTGTGTAACAGTGTCTTCTATGCCTGACATGAGTGTCACAGGACCAAAAGGACAGAAAGGATGATGCAGGACTTACAAGAGGAAGTCACAGGGACACAGTGAGTTCCTCCTGGTCCTCGCATCACTCCCTGGAGCAGCAAAAAGAGAGAGCTGAGGCCTCCTGGCACCAACAGCACTATTACGCCAAGTAGCAGGAACAGCCCAGCAGGAGGCCCTACCAGGCCACATGGGGCTTCAGATGACAGAACCAGGGCTAGAGCCACTTGGCTGGAATGTTTCTATTTATGACTATACACACAGAGATAATAAGCCTTTGCTGCCTTAAGCCAAGTAGTTTCCAAGTAATTTCAACTCAGTAACAGATAATAGATACCAGTTAAGCCCTTTTTTAAATATAGAAAATATGATCTTAGTTTTGATGTTTTAAATTAACCCCATCTCCTGATTGCTCTCAATAATTCTATTGGGAACTCAGGAAAGCACTTGCTCTGAGGGCCACAGAAGTGCTTTCCCTTTGGTGGCACCAAGGTCCATTAGAACCAGGACAAGGGCAATGCCAAGGGAGTTGAAGAGAAGCTGGTTTTAGTGGTCTTCCCTAGGCTGAGTGAGGGTAAGGCTGTTTCAAAGCTGATGTAAGAAAAGAGCTGAAAATGATTGATACCAGTTACATATCTCAAGAGGTCCTAACCTGTCTCACCTCTGCATTTTTCATATCATTACTGTGTTTCATTTTATTGCCAAACAATATTCCATACACATGTTGCTTATCCATTTGTTGTTATTTACGCTGTCATGAACAATGCTGCTGTGAACATTCACGCACACACTGTAGGGTGGCCATATTTTTATTCTTTTCAACTGCATTTAGGAATAGGATTGCTGAGTGAAATAATTTTGATGAAATGCCAATGTCCAGGGTGACTAACACTTCTCAAACCACAGGCAAGGGCCGGGGAAACAGCTCAGTAGAATAAGCACTTGCCTGGCAAGTGCAAGGTCCTAAGTTCAATCCCCAGTACCACAAAAAAAAAAAAAAAAAAAAAAAAAAAAAAAAAAAAACAGCAATCTATGAAAGCTACAGTTTTCTATATGGTCATCAACACGTGCTACACCTGTCTTAGACATCAGCCATGCTACTATGTATGAAATGGTGTCTCGCTTTCACTTCTGGTGCTGGAGATATAGCTCAGCAGCATAAGCGCCTGCCTGCAAACACAAAGTCCCCACTTTGGTCCCAAGTTGGATCCCCAGTACTGGGGAAAAAGATTCACATCTGACTTACATTTCTCTAGTAACTAATAATGTTGAACTTCTCATGTGCCAACTAGCCACTTACATATACTATTTGGAGAAATTTCAAATCCATTGCTTATTTTTAACTATACTACCCCTTTTTTTTGGCTGTCAGTTCTTTGCATGTCCTGGATAAGTCCTATTAGATACATGATTTGCAAATATTTCTCCCATTCTATGGATTATCTTTCCAGTCTCTCTATGGTTTTCTTTAAAACACAAAAGTTTTTCATTTTTTTAATGATAAGGCTCAATTAAGCTTTATCTTTTTTATCTTTTTGAGACAAGGTGATGATGCCAAGCCAGGCTTGCATTCATAAGGGTCAAGCAATCCTATCTCGGCTGCCCAGCAGCCGGGTCTGCACACACGAACCCCAGCACCCGGCTCAGCACCACGCTCTGCAGAGACTGAAAGGTCGAGGGATCCATGTCCAAATCATCTGTTCACTCATAGGAGGTTTTATTTCTGGATTCCCAATTCTATTCCTTTGATTTGTATGACTATTGCCATGCAAGTACCACACTGTCTTGATTATTGTGGCTTTGTTTTGAAATAGGGAAGGGTGAACATTACAACCTTATATTACATTCCTTTTCAGGATTTTTTAAGCTATTCTAGATCCCTCGGTGAATATTTTAAAATTAGCTTGTTAATTTCTAAAATAGCAATCCAGCTATAATTCTGATGTTTATTCTGTATATCTATTTGAGTAGTGTTGCAATCTTGACAATATTAAATTTAATATACAAGTACAGGATTGTCTTTTCATTTATTTAGAGCAAGATTCTTTTTGTCTGCAGTTTGCAGCTTTGAGGCACAGTCTTGCTATGTAGTCCAGGCTAGCCTCAGACTTGCAGTGATCCTCCTGCCTCAGCCTCCTGAGTGCTGGGATTTCAGGTATGTATCACCATGCCCACCTCTGTCTTTCTTAATCTCACTAATAATATTTTGAAGTGTTTAAAGTACAGTCTTGTAGTTGGAAGTTCTCATCCCCTCTTTGTCTATTTTTACCATGCAAGAACATGTATGAACATGTTTTCTCTGTTCCTTTGCTTCTGTCCTATGTTCTCACACAATGGTATCTCACTGGGTGATTTTTTTTTAAAGAAAGTACAAACAGAAAAAAATTATAAATGATACAAAATTTTTTGGTGATATAGAATTTCACTTAACAAAGTAATATGAATTTCACAGTATTTGTTGTAATACATAGTGTTGTCTTCCAACCACTTACTCATATTTCAAGATATATGCATGTAAAATTGGAAGAAAAAAGAAATGTATAAAAAATTAAAAAGAGAAAAAGTATAAACAATTGAAAAAAGGAAACAAAACAAATTAAGCATTAGCTGCTCCTCTCCACAGACCAGCAGAAAGGCACAGTACACTTGTCCAAACCATCCTGTTTGCATACTTAGATAAATCTCTTTCTCCCCCTCCCTCTCCGGTCCTTCTCCTCAACTCAGTAACTCTTGCCTTTGAGTAAGTTCATTCCCTTTTCTCACTGGGTGATTTTAAGATGTTAAAGCAAGCTCATATTTCAGGGAAATGATGTATAATCCTTTTCCTATGTTGTGGTGTTTGATTTGCTCACGTTTTACTGGAGATAATATGCTGTTTCATTATTTAATATAGCATATTAGCATTTTTCAAACTCTTTTTATGCTCTGAAATACATATTAAGCAAGGATGTGGGAGTGCATGTGATGTGATTAAAAAAAAGTGAACCCTTAAAAAATTTCAGTGTATTACAGTAGAAGACACACTGCCCAGGTAATAGTTCCTGTTCCAGTTCCAGCTGCTTCTGTCTCTTAGGAATAGCTGGTTACTATGAGGCATAGCTGGTTACTATAATGCACCTTGTCTAAACCCAACCCAACTGACTAGCCAATCTGCCTCTGTACTTCCTGTTTGCGTATCCTGTGTAAGCACCAGACCACCAGAGATCTGGCCCTGATATTTTGGGAATGATTTCAATCAGTGCCCATCGATGTAAATAAATCTGTCTCCAAATCCTGGGTGTCATTTAGGTGTTTCTGTTTGCCGCTCCATTCCGGAATTACCAGTTAAGACAGGTCAGGCCTTACTTTTTCTTCATTCTGCTGTAGCATTTAATTCCCACTGCAGTTTGCAAATGAAACATTCTAACATTTAAAACATAGACTCCAAAAAAAATCTAGCCCTGTGTAGGTAGGTGTGTGTAAAAGATATAATTTTTAAAAGCTAAAAGTAATTTCACTTGGTTTATTACATCATTTTTTCTGTGACAAAAGCAGACACAACAAAAACTCCTCTTTGCCTGAGACTTTACCTTCACTGTGGACTGGAAGCACGATACCCTCTGAACTTGTCTGCCAGCATTGCCATCCCACACCTAAATTTATGTTAAGAAATTAATTTCCAAATAGAATTTTAAAATTGTAATCATAAGACAATTTTTCTACTTCACAATTAAATCACAAAGGCTAAACATTCAGCTATAAAAACTTTAAATGAAAGATGAAATATTTAGTATTTATCCTTTCATGAATATCAATTCATACAGTGAGCAATCAACTTACTGGAACAGGCTTATGATCTAAAAGAAGCTTGAGATAAATTTTAGCATCAAACTATTTGAAAATGCCAACAGAATTGCTGATCTGATAGCCTAAGTCTTCATGGGTATTAAATATTGCACTGCTTCACATTTATTCTCCACAACAGTCTGCCATAAACATGAACATAAAGTAGCTCTACTAAGAACTCTCCAATTCATTAATTAATATTTCCTGTTAGCTCCCTGTGATGCCACGGGCATGATTTACCAGCGTTACCCTCAAAGAACACACTACCAGTGTCTCATTACAACGTCTCATGTATGCAAATGTAAAACAGAAGGCCTTTCCTAAAATGTCCAGAGTTAGGGTAACTTTGGAGCCTGATGATTCTCAAAGTTTGAACTATTTTCTAAGGTAAGAAACACAATGATATTGTCTGACTTGCACACATGCCAAGTCTGTATTTATATTTAAAAATGGAAAGGAATTTGACAAATTAATCTTATTCCTTATGAAAATGAAAGATATCTATATATCCATTTATGTGTCTACCATGCTAAACATACTGCCTGACACTCAGAAAGCGCTCCCAGTAATCAATGTTCGCTGGCCTTACATTAACCACAATTCTACTAGTATCTCCCACTCTTTTATTATTTCAGAGCTGAACACTCCATGCTGAAAAAGTTGTGCTCTTCAGGCTACCATGTAACAAAAATTTTAAAAATCTACCCTCAGCATTTAAGGAAGTATTTAATTAATAGTGAAGGCCCAAGTAGAATAAATTTATAATTTATTGGGGTAAAACAAACTGCCAACTATGCAGCCTACCACTTGCTTATTTTGACAAACCATTCAGCCAAAGAAATGACTTCATCATTTATAGGTGAAATTTATACTGATGCTAGCCCAGCTACTTACCTCAGTATTGTAACAGTAATTTTAATAATTCCCTTGAAATATTATTACAGTGTTTGAGGAATGGTTTAATAAAGTATTTTAAATTCTACTTGTGCAGAATATACTAAAAAAGAAAAAAAAAGTTTTATTCCATAAAATAATATTTGCTTCAACAGAACAGCAGTAAAAATGTTATTCTGACCTAAACTTTATACTCTTGTCATCAATTAATCACACAGAATATATCAGCAGACAATCTCATTTAAAGTATGGTATTAAGTATGTCTTAGTTCTACAGAACCCTAAGAAATAGCTGACCTTTTGGGTTTACTCCAAAACTTAATATCACTAATGCTCCAAATTGTTTAAATGGAACTTTCAGATAAGCAAATATGTTAGTTAAAGCCAATGTGCCACCTAAAAAAAAAAAAAAAAAAAAATCGTCCAGAACACTTGGCCATGGGCTTCCTAAGTCCAGGTCCCCATAAAGTAATTACAAGGCTCAATTTATTTAAGAAGATGCCTTGCTAAGCCAATGCTGGATAGTGGGTCATCATTCTGGTTTTGCAGACAGACTGTTACTCAGCTCTCCCTACACTGGCTGTGCACCATGGGGAGGACACTTAGCACTCCCTGTGCTCCCCTTTCTCATCTGGAAAGTAACGTTATAAAAATTGCTTTGAACCCTGAAAGCCAATAATAAAAACTGAACAATGATAATGGACCTTTCTGCAGAGTTTGAAGCTCCTGGGTTGAAGACATTAAATTGCTTTTGCTGTAAAAGAAGGGGTTAAAAACATGAATTAATTCTCTAGTCCAATTCATCTTTGTTTCCCTTAGTTGAAAAGCAAATCGAGATAATACAATAAATATTTTTAAGGCCACTGTCTCCCATTTCCTCCATTTTGCACATCTTGATATAACAGTAACTCTATATGGAAAGAACAGCTTCAGTGATGAGACTAGGGATTTTTTGGTTTTTTTTTTTTTTTTACTAGAAGTCAAACTCAGATCCTTGTCCTTGCCAGGCAGGTGCCTGAGCCACTGAGCTACATCCTCAGCCCAACAGCTTCAATTATGAGGCTTCCATCAACACAACCCTTAACCTGCTATCTCTAGTCTAATACTTTTCAGGTGCCCAATACTTTTAAGAAGTCTCTTATGAAGACTATAAAAAAAAATCATTTTTGCTATGACAAGAAGGTTCAGACGAAACCCTAGAGGCTAAGCACTAGTAATGTATGTAGGGCCCCTACGGTCACTGTGGCTGCTTCACTTTCTTCCAGACTTAAGGATATAATAACTGTTCGATCGGCAGAGGCTGTCAGGATGAGTTGATTTTTTTCTTCACAAGATTCCAAGGAAGGAAATGTAACAATAGCCGTTATCTTCTGAGTATGTCCACTGAGTTCCACAAGTTTTTCTCCAGTCTGAAATACCAATAAAAACATTAATAGGCTCATCTTTCCAATTTAACCAGTCTTAAGTGACAACATTAAGAACAACTGTGTAGAAGCCAGGGAGATGGCTCAGTAGAATAAGCGCTTACCTTGCAAGCGCAAGGGCCTGAGTTCAATCCCCTGTTTCACCAAAGGAAAAAAAAAAAAAAAAAAAGAACGACTGTGTAGAAAGTATACATATATTCTATTTCAAAACTACTTATTCAGGACTTTTAGCTTTAAACAATAAAATAGAACAACTAAAAGAATAGCTGTACATAATTTTGGCTGTTTCTAAACAGAAAATCTAATTTAAAGGAATATTTTATTTATTTATTTATTTATTTATTTACTCATTCATTCATTCACTTATTTATTTAATTTCTGGTGCCAGGGATTGAACTCAGACCCTTACACTTGCCAGTCGAGGACTTAAGCCACTGAGCTATATCTCCAGCCCCCTTAAAGGAATATTTTTCCTATGATGTTAAGAATGTACAGTAATTATATAAATTAAGCAATGAAAACATCAATTCAATCTCTACGGAATTATTATTGTCAGCTACCTGTACAGTTCCAATGTTTGGAAGAAACTGAGCCTTAACAACAGCGTGCGTGTGTGCACATCACACTGACCCCCACTTGGAGGCAGTCTCCGCCGCATCACATGGGGCGGCAACTCACCAGCCCCGCTTCCTCAGGGCACTCCTGTCAGCTGCTCCTGTGAGCACCAAGCAGTAAACACACAAAACTAAAATGGATTTCATGACTACTTTGGAAGCACCCTAACCCTCTACATCCACCAGTCCTGTACCTAGGTATTTAACCAAACTCAGATCAAAAATGTTTTTCAAAGACTGTAGCTGCACTGAAAGTGTACAGACTTCTTTCCTTGTCACTACTTAAAAATAGCGCAACAAGTATCATAGCCCTTACATCTCACTGGGCTGTACAAGTCCTCTGGAGAGGATCTATGGTGCCAATACTCACAGGTCCTGGCACTCCTCTGTGGCCAGGGAGACTAGGACGTCCAAGAAGGGCTTCAGTATAAGCAAAGCCACTGAGAAATGAAGATCTGACAGATCAGGTAACAATTTGAACTAAGGTACATGAGGATAAACTCCTTAAAAAAAGAGTAATTTGAAAAACAAAGTGTCAAGAAGAGGCCCTAGAGGGGCCAGGGAGATGGCTCAGTGGAATAAGCGCTTCCCTGGCAAGCGCAAGGGCCTGAGTTCAATCCCCAGTTCTGCAAAAAAAAAAGAAGAGGCCCTGGAGAAACCTGATGACATTAATATTTTGAAAAAGCAAACCTACTGATTACTACTCAAATGAGGAGAAAAATAATTAGAATGTCAAATGGTATTAGTGTACAATGCAGAAAGAATTGTTCCATTCACAAAAATCAATACTTGGTCCATTCTGAAAGTCATTGCACAGTTGCTTATGATCTATTTTTTGTTTAATAAAATAAATTTTGGGGGCTAGGGAGATAGCTCAGCGGTCTAAGTGAGTGCCTGGCAAGCACAAGGACCCTGGTTCAATCCCTGGTACCACATGTCCTGCTGACTCCAGAACCCTGGGCATGATGTGCCAGCCACTGAAAGCTGGCATGGTGGTGCACATGTGTAATCCCAGTGCTGGGGAGGCTGAAACAGGAGGATCACTACAAGTCTGAGCTGCATAGTGAGACCCTGAACCTAATTAATTAATTAATTAATTAAAGAATTTTTAAAAATTTAAAAGAATACAATTTTTATTTTCACAAAATGACATTTGTAAGGGCCAACCACATAGCTCAGAGAATTAAAGCCCTGCAAGCAGGCGCAGGGGCTAGGGGTACAATCCCTGAGCCTGCCATGCCAGCTCTGCTCCTGGGGCACATGAGACAGCAATTGAGACTGGGCATGGTGGCACATGCCTGTAATCCCAGCTCTTGGGAGACTGTGAAAAACAGGCAGAGCACTACGAATCTGATCTAGTAGTGAGACCCTGAACACCCGGTAGACCCTTCCCTAAAAAAAAAATAAAAAAAAAATAACATTTGTTTCTCAGGAAAATATCTTAATAAATATTACCCAGGTATGATGGCCCACGCCCATAATCCTAGCACTGTGAGAGGCTGAGATAGGTGGATCCCAGGTGTGAACTCAGCCTAAGCAACTCATAGTGAGATCTTGTCTCAAATTTTAATTTTTTTTTTAAAGCTGGAGATGTAGCTCAGTGCAAAGGCCCTATGAGTTTAACGCCCAGTCTCTTTCTCCCTTACACACACACACACAGAGAGAGAGAGAGAGAGAGAGAGAGAGAGAGAGAGAGAGAGAGAGAGAGAGAGACCTGTCCCTATACTGGTCCCTATTTTGAATAAATTTATCCAAGTTGCCCTTTCCAGGTATTATTTAGTCTCAAATGATAAAGAGATATAAATATCACTCTACAATACTTATGAATACCAACTATGTGGTATTCCACATATAATCCATACAAACCTGAGCATTCCATATAATTACAATTCCATCATCACCAGCAGATGCAAATCTGGGTAGAGAAAAAAAGGTCACTGTTGACATTTAATTGGTAAGGTTTACTAAGAAATACCATATTAGACTTACAGAAGTTCTTTAAGCTTAGTTGACAAATATTTATCAAACGCTACTGAATTCAATACAGGAACTAAGAATCCAATGATATATAACAATTTGCAGGGTTACAAAGAATAACCTGCTAGAAATATAAAAATGAAGGAGACACAAATATGACTTTTAAGGGGGCCTGCCCCTTAGCTCAGTTCTTTAAGTGGCTGCTTCAACAAAGCAGTCAGGCTCAGGTTGCTGTGGTTCGATCCCCACAACTCAAGCCAGCCAAACCTGCCCTGAAGGCATTCGGAGCAAAAAAAAAAAAAAAAAAGAAAAAGAAAGAAAGAAAAAAAAATATGACCTTTAAAATCCTTCCTCGATTTAAAATTCTGTGATTTAGAGAGCAAATTGGTCAAGCAATGGCCATGATTCATCCACATGGCTGACACTCACAAAGGATCTACAAACTGTGGTATGGAGTTTCAGGTTAAATCCTGAGGGGATTTGACTGACCTAGACACATTTCTTGCTATATAGGACTTGCTTTATCTTGGTCTTAACCATCCAGCAGAAAAGTATGAAAACGAAGTAAAAAGTAAAAGTAAAGCCACATTAATATGCTGAGCTGTAAAAGGCTCAAATCAACAACATTAGACATTACCAGTCTTACTCTTACGGAAAACCCACTACTATTATGGACTACTTGACTATATTGGGAGATTCTGCTGAATTCAAGCACCTACAATATTTAAATAACATTGGAATGCCCATCTCTGACAAAACTAACCAAAAATGTAGGATAGAAATGAACGACCCTTTTGTATCTGTATACTCAAAATAGTTAGGCTAGATATACAGCTCCATTCTCTTAATTCAATGAATAGAGACATTTGTTATAATAGTGTTTGAGACAGGATATCATGTCTGCATCTTGTACAATGAATAACCACTAAGACAACAATATGCAATGTATTAATTATTGAAAATGTGCCAGTTTTTGGTTGTGAAACTGTCTCATTGATATTTATTTCTCAATAAAATTTTAAAAATAAAAAAATAAAATTCTGTGATTTGTGAGAAATCTCTGAGAAATGAAACAAAACCAAGTTAAGAAGCAGCTTCCCTGATAAGAAGGGATAATCCAGAGGTGGACTGGAATCATGTTCTTAGTTTCACTATTTCTTTTATTTTCTCTATGAAGATATTTGAACTCTAAACTCTTTTACCCAGAGCTCAGACCTAGCTGCGCTCCATTTGGCTCCTTTGTCTTTCCACACATAAGTAGTATTCTCGGTTTGAAAGATAAGGGACTTCCGTTGTTGGCTTTTAGTGGAGATGCTTGAAATGGGAAGAGGTAAAGGGAAAGGAAAGTCAGTTTCAAGGCATTAAAAAGCAGCTGTGATAAACTCCACCTTATCTCTCCTTTCACCTCCCATTTTCTATATGCAAATACAGGAACAATCTGTGTTTTTTCAGAATAAATGTTATTTTGACACAAATACTATCAAGTAAATAATTTAATGGGATTAGTAATCACAGTGACTATTACAATAAAATCAAGAAAGCACCATTCTCAGGGAGGGATTCAATACAGTGGTGTAAGCATGTAAAACCATTTATTAACAATGTAGTATACAACGTTGTAAATGAATATTTTAATGACTCAGAATCAGTTCAGTCTTCCCCACAGCATCACATCTGCTTGAATTCAGGTTTATTTTTTGGAATAGGAGCAAAAGAGGTGCTCATATAGGCAGCCAGCTATGAAATGCTTATTCTTGGCCCCTTGTAGTCAATAAACACTGATAAAAGATACTCTGCTAACACCTAGGACATTTAGAAAATCTGGGATACTTGCTCACACAGCTGCTGGATGTGCGCACTGTTGGCTGGACGCACATCACGAGGAAAGGCGGACAACGTGAACATGGGCACGGGGCACCGCAATCACGGTTTCCCTGGGCACCGGTGAGCTCTAGGTTACCACTCCAAGGGAACATTAACTCTCATGACTTCAGCCATGAAAGCCTCCAAACCCAGCTTCCAGCTCATATTTCTCATGCTCAGCCTCGCAATACCCCAAGTGCCGTCCATTCTGACTTCACAGTCCTGTGATGAGATTTCGTGAGAGCAAGAGGGGACGAGCTAACGGGACACTGGTCAAACAATCAGACGGGGCCTGTCAAAATGCTTAGCATCATACTGTGTATCTTTTAATGGAAAGGACCTTTCAACTAGCTGTAAGTCACAGAGAGGCTTACTTTTAAGTCTGCGCCTAACATTCTTATTTCAAAATGAAAGAGATAAAATGACCTGGAGATTTTAAAAAATGATCATTTTAAATTAAAAATATAATTTCCTGAGCTTGCTTATATACATTTTCTGAATCCAAATAGTAAGCAGTGCCTTAAATATCAAAAGCAGTTGCTGGAAGAGAATCTTTAATAGCTTATGTTTCTGGGCTATTGATTTCTTCTTATTTATATCGTGATGACAGGGAGGGCAGGTCTCAAGGGCTTCAAGTTTTCTTTGGTATAAAACATCAATTTCTATTGATTCTTTAAACTCTTGTAATTGCTTTTCTCCCATTTAGAAAGCTGCAGGTTTAAAATATACACTTTTTTCTAATCCAGATATTTAACTTTCTCACTCTTGTTTCATGCGCGGATCTCACAATGAAGAGACAACTGAACTGTTAAGAGTTTAGAAACAAGACACGGAGCATTTCACCTCAAACTTTAATTCAATCAGCAGCAAACAAAAGTTAAACCTAAACAATGCTCAATAGTAATGCATGAAATCACAATCAATTTTTTTATTACTCAGAGGTCAATTATCCAGTTGGCCAGCCTATTGAGGCTTTTCAAGTCTCTTTATCCTACTGCTGCCTTTTTACACTTTTTAACTATTTCTGTATTGTTACTCCTTCTGGAAAGAAAACATAAAGCTTTAAAATGCAAGCCAATGTGACTTTACTACATATTGGTATCATAAAATAACTAATAAAGTATATGGGAGCAGCCACAGGATACTGTTACCTAGCCTACCACAGGGGCAGTTAAAACTGTATCAGTTTATCTGAAACCAAATCCTAGGAACTCAAATCATGTGCACCAATCACCTTTAAATCAGAAGTCAAAATTCAACCCAAGAATTCCTAAGAGCAAGATCCACTGTAACTGCTTAAGGGAAGGCACAAACCATATTTAAAAAAAAAAAAAAAAATTAAAATGTCAGTGAGGTTTCATCTATTCAATGAAAAGGAGAATGGTGCCAGATCATTTTCATATTATTTTTTAAAGCCTCTAATAGAATTCAAAAACATAAGCCGAGGTATAAGATTTTCAGAGAAATGTGTCTTTAATGATTAGCACAAAATATATTTAGTGCAATTCTAGGATAGGATTAGGGAAATGCTAAGATGAATTAACACGCCATTCTTGCCTTGAGATCTCACAACTGAATGATTACTAAGAAATGTATTTCAACAAATCTAAGGCATCACTAATTGTCAAGCAGTTGTTTTATGCACTACTAATGAAAAATGCTACTAATTATAACCAAAAGATACTACCAATTATATGATGTGTCCAAATTCCACAGATGTTACAGTGAGGGAAACATGTTTCTTAGAATCAAAAAATATAGTAATTATCATACTATTGATCTTTACAATATTATATTTTCTAGACTAACAAATCTGTGATTATCTCTAATAGGTTTAAAATGCTAAAGAAATTCTCATTGAATAAATGAATAACCAAATACTTAAGTATTGGAGGGTTTATGAAATATATTAATGGCTTTAATGCTATCTCATTATTTCCTTCTATTTATCATGATTGATCTATGAACATATCTTAGAAGAAAAATAGAAAATTTGAAAAATTTTAGGCCCAGAATCCGGCCACATATAAATAAATGCCTTTTCATTTCATATTCTCATCCAATTCTTATTCATTTCCTTTAAGTTTTCTTAACTTGAAACCAAGTCTTTAAAAATTCTCAACTATACAATTAAATGACTAAGCATGAAAAACTAGTTGAACAAGGTGAAGTACACTGTAATGAAGACCTATAACAAACCTTCTGGAATGTTCTATCCTTCCCTCCTTCCACTATGCAAACTGAATTAAGCAAATAATTCATTTACTCAAAAAACATTCATTATATACTTATACACAAGATTTATACTAAACATAAAAACCAAAAAGAGATGGTTCTTGCTCTTCAAGAATTCATGGACTAATATAACTGTAAGCTAGATCATGAGTCCATGCAGAATTCTATTTCAATTTATAGAAATCATTTCCAGTAAACACTTTCTGTCACTCTGAACACCTCAGAAGAAGTGTTCCCACTTTTGCTAACTGTACTATGAAAGCACAGCACAGCTTCCCAATGACTGATCTAAAATAAAATGAGTTCTACAAATGATTTCTGGGTCCACTGCCTAAGGTCCATTTAATAGTTCTTACTTATGTGAAGCCACTTTGATCAATTCAAAGGTCCTGTAAATTCACATATAATCTGAAAGGACATAATAAAAAGCATTGCCATAATGCTGAACATAAATCTGCCTCTACTCAATACCTACATAAGGGCCGGGGAGATAGCTCAGTAGAATAAGTGCCTGCCTGGCAAGTGCAAGGGCCTGAGTTCAATCCCCAGTACCGCAACTAAAAAAACAAAAACAAAAACAAAAAACACCTACATAACTATAAATATGTGAAAAAATCAAAACAGACCATAACCACAGTAAGGCAAAAAAGTCTCAGTGGTTAACTTGCTACCTAATCCACAAATACTTTCTAGGCATTACAAAATATGGCATTTTTACAATAAAATAAAGTTGAAAATGCTACAGTACTAGAAAACAGACAAAACTAAAGACATAATTTTCACTTAAAATTGATTTTGTTTTTATGCCAGAAGTATCTGAAGCAATTATAGAAGTATGCAGACAGACAAGATAAGTTAAAGGGATCTTTTCAGGAGCCATACATGCTGATGCCAGAGTCTCTCATGAGATTTTAAAACTAAACCTTTTTCTTTGATGAAGAAAATTATGATAGAGCCTACTGATAGGCAGCAGTGCACAGCGCATGCATAGCATGAGCAAAGTCTTGAGCACCACAGAGCAAAGCAAAATATATTGTGATAACACAAGTTTAACATCTAAAAGTGTAAGATCTGGGGCCGGCGAGACAGGGCAGCGGACTAAGCGCCTGCTTATGCAAGCGCAGAGACCACTGTTTGATCTCCAGCACCACATGCAGAGCCAGCCCCGCCCACAAGGTGGGCTGAGCTGGCCAGAGTCCAGGAGTAGTGGCTCACACCTATAAATCGCAGCGCTGGGGAGGCTAACAGCAGGAGCATCACCTTGAGTCTGAACTGCCTAGTGAGACCCTGTAACAACCAAATACATAAAAAATAAATAAAAAATAAAAGTGTAAGATCTGTCTTTGTTCACAAACAGAATGAAGGTGGGAGAACTCTATAGATCTCACAGATACTTGCTGTCTTGGGTACTTTTCTCACTGCTGAGGCAAAATACCTGACACCCAAAGTTAAAGGAAGAAAGATTTATTTAGCTTTATTTATAGTTGGTAGAGGTTTTCATCCATAATCATTGACTCCCAGGCAGGTGGGCACATGGCAGAGGGGCAACAGTTCTTGGCAGAGGGAGACAGCAAAAGCAGCAAGAGACTGGGGAGATGGCTCAGTAGAATAAGCGCTTCCCTGGCTTCCCTGGCAAGCACACGGGCCTGAGTTCAATCCCTACTTCCACAAAAAAAAAAAAAAAAAAAAAAAAAGCAAAGCAACAAGAGAGGAGAGCGAACAACAAGCCTCTTCTCACCCTTATATTGAATGCAGGCTACCTGCCCTAGGGTGGGTATAACATCAGACCTTTAACCACAGCATTGAACCATGACTTTTTTTTTTTTTTTTTTCATTTATGTATTTGGTACAAGGTATGACTAGGCAGCTTGGACTTGTAGCGATCCTCCTGTTTTCAGCCTCCCCAGTGCTGGGATTACAGGTATGTACCACCACACCTGGACTCAGTCACCTGCTCAGCGTGCCCAGGAACAGGGCTGGTGCAGCATGTGGGACCAGGAATCAAACCCTGGCCCCTGCACTTGCCAAAGCAAGCGCTTAGCCCGCTGAGCTATCTCACCAGCCCTGGTCCTTGACTTAATCACAAACTTTAGGTTCAGCTGCCTCTGAAAAGCCCACCTCTGATGATGCTGAGGGGGCATTCCATACACAAGTTATAATGCCTGCAAAGATAAATATTTCATACAGATCCTCTCTTCCTTCAAATCACAAATAAAAAGCGAATGGACATATCAAATTATGGTATCAGAAAACAAAAAAATAAAGCCCTGTGACTCCTAGGGAGGGATTTCCATTTCCCTGGGCCAGAGTCTCTCTGAAGGAACCTCTACTACAGAGAAACAAATCTGACTCTCTCAGCCCTGCTTGTCTAAGTGGGAGAAGGAACTGTATGTGCCCAGCTCAGCATCATCTGGGTTGTCTCCAAAGATCTAGGAACACAGAGGGAACATTCTGGGTTCTGATTCTGGAGAAAAGCCTATGTCTGAGTGCAAGGCTTCCAAGTGTCCATTTCGCACCCTGATTCAGCAAGGCTACCTATTTCAGGATGAAGCTCCAGAAGGAACCCACTGTGTTGTAACCAAAGCTTTCTATCAGTCATTTCTTTTCCAGCTGTTACTTTATTAAGCTGATATGTCCATCTGCGTGATCCTTGCATCCACTCCCAATCAATGCTGTCCTCAAAGGGAGCGGGCTATTTCTCCATTGAACACTTAGGATACTCATCACATTTTTTTTAAAAAAAATGTCATACTGAAACAAATTAGCCTTTATTTTTATTTATTTATTTATTTATTTATTTATTTATTGGCAGAACCAGGGATTAAACCAAATTAGCTTTTAAATTGCCACTTTTATTTCCTTTACTTAAAGTATGACTTGTAAACTTTTCATTGAGTGAATTTAAATGTATACAAAAATGGAGAGGACAATGTCACGACAATCTGCATGTGCTACCCACCTGCCCTGACTAACTGTCAGCTGACAGTGCATACTGTTTCATCTTACCCATCAGGATCCTCCACTGCAGACTCCAGCACATCCAAGCCACTGTACCTCACTTCATCAATAACATCTCGGCATGTATGTGCACATCAAGGGCTCTCAGGATATTCTTCAAGTTAACATTTACTTGCTAACATCATCACCAACCTAGTCAGTCACTATGTTTTCTAATCTCATAACTGTGAAATAGCTTATTAGAAATAAAATACAAAGAAAAATCACACATTCCAACTGGCTAATTTATCTAGTCTCTTTCATTCTACTGGTATATTCTCCCTTTAATGTTCTTTACAAATTACTAACTGAAAAACAGGTCATCTGTCTTGCAGCATTCATACAGTCTGCATCAGGCTGGTTACTCTCCCACACTGTCATTTAAGATGTGCTCTTATTTTTATTAAACTAATAGTTAGACCTAAAGACAAAGAGATTCAAGTTTCACTGTTTGCCTTCTCACAATCTGCACTGCAAGAGAATCAAAGTCCTCTTTCCTTGTCCTGTCGCTTCTCAGCAAACTATTTCTTTGTTAACATGCTAAAATGCTCCTGAGTTGTTTTCACTCAGCATTTTAGTGTACAAAATGCATACATTAATAGATTTGTTCTTCTTGTAAATTTGTCATCCTAACTTGCAGGCCCCCAGCTAATGAACAGTATTTTCCTTCCCTATCATAAGCTGCAAGATCACAAATTCCAATTCTATCATTATTCCTTGCCTCAATTCACCTACAGAGAAATTTCTTTTCATCAATAATTACTGACCCTAAAATAGCTTACATAAGAATGGCAGTGTAGGAATTTGACTTTGCTCTTCTACTGACCAGTTTTCAAAGACATGAGTTAGTGTCTTAGCATTCTCTAAAGGTAATCAGCCAGTTCTCTTCTCTTTCTTTTTTTTTTTTTTTTTCAGAACCAGGGATTGAACTCAGGTCCTTGCACTTGACAGGCAAGTGCTTATTCAACTGAGCTATTTCCCTGACCCCGCCAGTTCTCTTTTCCAAGGACCCTTATAAACACATGAACTTAAACATGCATGAAATTTTATAATCCGGTGTAGATACTACTCTTATCCACACTCAAATAGTCAGATGGGGTTTTAAAGCTATATTTTAAAAATGTTCAAGGTAATAATTATCAAATGCATAATAGGGTTTTTATAACTGAGTGAGCCCAATTTTACCCAGAAATTATAAAATTGTATTATTATAGTGACAGAATTTGAAAATGAAATGCTATTGCACACTTGGGTCTTTACCCCAAGATTTGATTATGTACAGCAGCAATTTCATTTCCACTCATTCTTGTCACACTCTCAAACATTACACTGTCTTAGCCAGCTAAGCAAAACAGCACCTTTCTAAACTATGACCAAAAGGACAAAATTATTAGAATTAGGAAAGGAAGAAGGTAGCACATACATATGCAAAACCTGACACTTCTCCTACTTCACTCAAAGCACCACCCATAAACAGCAGAAATTGAACGAACTCACCACAAGGAGTCGCTGAGTGTCAGAGATAGAATAAGGTGGTTTTGCTTTTTATAACAGATTTTAGCAACATTTATTATAATAAATCAAGATGTTTAAATGCAAAGTGATAATGGATATTAGGAACATTCAAAAAATTGCCAGAGTCCGCATCTTGTATAGCAATTAACCACTAGGAAGAATGTATGCAATGTGTTAATTATTGAAACTGTCCTACCAATTTGATTTGAAACTGTCTCATTGCTGTTTATCAGTAAAATTATGGGAAGAAAAAAAAATTGCCAGAGTCTGAAAAATTGTTACTTGTGTAGCTGCTATAATTCATATAAAAAAGATTCTGCTTATGTTCTATGCACGCACACATAAGTGTGTTTGTGTGTGTGTGTGTGTGTGTGTGTGTGTGTGTGTGTGTGGCTGGAACTTGAACCCAGGGCCTCAAACATGCTAAGCAAGCACTCTACCACTAAGGTATATCCCCAACCCTGTTTATACCTTTTCCCAGATGCAACTACCATAATATTTCTAAAAAGCACATTAACTTTTTAAACCATCGAAGAGCTATTAACAAACATCTTCCTTATAGTTGCTTAAATAGCTGCCCAAAGATATGGTGCACACAAGCATATTTGTGCAATTTTAAAAATCAACTTGGTCAACTTACAACTGTGAAAGTATGGCAATCGTAAAGGTGTGCCTCCCAGACCCCCTGTCAGAAGACTAGCCGGCCGCTGTGAGGAACATGCCTACTCAAATCCCTCCAGCTGTTCACTTCAGCTTTTCAAACAAGGTCATACTCCCCTTTGGTCCCCAGTTACTGGCAGTTCAGCAACACAAAGAAGTCAGGGACACTCTCTTCTTGGATGATCCCCAACAAATGACTAGACAAGGTGGCAGAACAAAGCCTTAATTATTTCTATCCAGAGCAGAACTCCCTTTAAGAGGCAACCCTTCCTCCAAAGCTGTCCCTGGGGCTGGCAGAGACTGTCACATCTGCCCACCCAAGCCTGCTTCCTCTCCTTCCTCTCTCTTCCTCTAATAGACAGTTCTTTCTAATAAAGCTCCTGCACATTTAACTCCACCTTCAGAAAGTGGAACCCAGGAATTAGGGGGATCTAAGCCATCTTGACTACTGATCTCTAGCTCTGAAGGTAAATGAAACAGAATATTGTAATTTTTGGAATATGTCCTTAAATTTGGAGCACCATTTGTTGTCAGTGTATTATGAAACCATACTGAGTTTGTTCACTCTTTTGGGAATGTGCAGCTTCACCAGCCGCCCCAGAGACACAGTTTCTTCTCCAGTCTGGCACTTCATGGGTCATCTGATTCTTTTCCAGTCATGAGCACCATCCTATATAACCTTGTCTGTTTCCTGGAGGAGCAAGGAATGGTCAAATGAGCAACAGAGAAAGCTATTCTTAAAATGTGTTATGAACTCAGCTTAGTTTAATGTGTCAAATGCTAGAGTATTACATGCAATTTTAGCACAGTCCATTTTTTTAGAAGACTCTTGCTGAGGCTTAGCCTTCTTTAGTGATCTCCCAATCAATATGACCCTCACTTCATGTTCAAGAAATACTAAAAAAGAAAAGAAAAGGCAGCTGTCTGTTAGGTTATACAAGATTTATTTGGTACCTTCAAAAACCAATCTGAGAAAATTTTCCACTCACTGATTTTAGCTGAGCCACTGAGAAAACAAGAAAATCCTTCTGCAAAATTTTCAATAAGATGATATTATCTAAAGACCTGAAGCGTGAAACCTAGATTACAACAGCTGACCAAAAAAAAAACAAAAAAACAAAAAAACAAAAAAAAAAGAAAAACCCAGACTATAATGTCTACAAAAACTAAATAAAAAGTATAATGACATAAAATTTATTTAAAAAGTGGAAAGGTATTTTTGTAAGTTGAAAATGAATTAATAATGACACATACAATGAAAAGTCTAAACTATCTCAACCATCAAAAACACTCCATAAGTATTTAATTACTGTTAATTACATATTTTTAGAGTGAAAACACTCTTAGTTCTCTTCAAAAAGATTATAGCTTATAGACTTTTTATGTCCATTTTATATCTTATGTCCAAGAATGTCTCTTTCAGTTCTTATTTTTTTACTACACAATCAAATTTTTAAAGCAAATCATGGATTAAAGTTTCAGAAGTCTGGAGCTGGAAAATATCCTAATTATATGTAAAGTCTGATAGAGCAATGACTTGAAATACAAGTAATAAATATGATTCATGAAATTATACCATCACTGTACTACAAAAGCCAAAAGGCAGGGTTTTTCATCTATTCTAGACATTTAAATTCACTGTGCTAGACAGCACCTCCGGCCACAGTTACTCCCCTTCCTCTACCCACACTTACAACAACAGGACTTAGTTACTCCTCCCATTAAGAAGCATGGAATTCATCCATCTCATCCGTGGCTATGTGCAGCTCCTGACTACCTCTGGCAATGAAATGGTAGCAAACAGTGCAAAGAAACACTTGAAAAGTCTCTTGCTTCAGGCTGGGTCTTCCGCAAGTATGCGAACTCCCATCATATATGAGTAAGCCCCTGAGATGCACACAGGGGAGGCGTCCTCCCAGCTGGAACCACTATGCACCAGCCATCCCCACCAGCCACAGGGTGACTGAAGCTAGGGAAGAGAGCCTAGGAAAGACCAGCTGAGCTTGACTTGCAGGTGAAAAGATACGTCATCCTACAAATAATAAGCTAAAGATATGTGGCCGTGTGAATTAAAAAAAAGAAGTTCAGGGTGAGATTTGGCTGAACAGATAACTGATACACTCATCTATAGTTTTTTACTGTTTACAGAATATTTTATCAGTTAACAAATGATGTATACATCACCACCGCTGTGGGAAAAATGTAATCCTCCACAATAGCACTTGTTTGGCGATAGCTGGCCTTGCCTTCAAACTATACAGTATAAATAGCTATAAGGACACTTCACATGCAGAATAGCAAAGAACAGGTAACTTTAACAATCTATATGAAATTTAAAGACTGAGACCAGAAAGCATACTATATATTTATTCCTTACCTGTCCTACAGAAAATTATTTTAGAATTCCTTAAAATAGAATTCCTTAAAAGGATTTAAGGAATCACACATTAGTGATTATAAAAAATGATCTGGACTTTTTTTTTAATGTATTTAGTACAAAGTCTACAGGGTCTCACTATGTAGATTGGACTCCTAGTGATCCTCCTGTTTTTAGCTTCCCAAGCACTGGGATTACAGGCGTGCGCCACTATGGCCAATCTTAACTGCCATCTCAGCATGCCTGACTCAGCATGCCAAGGATTAAACCTTGGTCCCTGCACCTGCCTAAACAGGTGCTTTAATCCGCTGAGCTATCTGGCCAACCCGATCTAGACATTTTTAATCTAGCAACTTACTAGGGTTAAATATGTTACCAAAAAATCTTAGGCAATCCAAAATCCTACCTTTGGAGAAATATTTAGTGACTCACAGAAATGATCTTTCATATATATATATATATATATATATATATATATATATATATATTTAAAACAGGATCTCACTATGCAGTTCAGGCTAGCCTTGCACTCACTTTGTAGCCCAGGTGGGTTTTGAACTCACAACGATTCTCCTGCTCAGCCTATTGAGTACTGGGATTACAGACATGCACCACCATGCCCTGCTGACCATTCAAATAAATAAATGGAGGGTCTCAAAAGATATACAAAAACCACATATTATAGAATAATCCTGAAGACTATTACAATATGTTTGACATGCTATGATTTGTACATCATAACAGGATAACAGTGCTGAGAAGTTACTTATATGTAATCTCACACAAAAGATTATACTATATACAACAGAGGATAAATCTTTTCAAGAAAAAGTTGGGAAACATAATGATTAATAATTTTGTTGGCTTTTGTCCCTGGTACCTAGAAGGGAGCCTCTAACTCAGTGATGGTGAATGTTTTAGAGACCGAGTGCCAAACTGCGACCTAAAACACATTTCTGACTACAATTAAATCTGAATACTAATGTTTTAGTTTAGAAGAAACCAACTCATATATTAACTTTTATTTTAAAAGAAAAACACACTAACATGTGTACCTTAGGTCTGCCATCCCACTGTCACCCCTGGAACTTCCTGAGCGATCATATCACCATCATTTATGGTGGCTCCTAGGACCACACCTGAGCTGATGCTAACAAACAACTCACGCTGGGCTCAGCTAACTTGAGAATGGGAGATGGGCACACTGCAAAGATGAACCATGGGGTTAGAGGGCCTTGTGCTACTGTCACAGAATATCAAACTAAGCTCCCAACCTCTCTGAGTCATGAGAAAGGAAGGATTCAAGCATGAGTTCAAATTATGCAGTCAGGGATTCATGTAACCATGCCTACATAGCGAGGCACCAGGACAAACTCTGGATACCTAAAAGGCACTCAACTGATATTCAAGAGGACAAAGAACCCTGAGCACAAGGAGGCTGTCACTGAGACCCTGCTAGGCCTCACCCTAAGCCTCTCTGTACCTGGTAGGTCCTGGCATATGTGTTTTATGATACAAGTATAATCACCAGTATAGTGATTTCCCGAGTTCAGTGATTTGTTCCGGTGAATCATCAAACCTGATGGAGCAGTGGAAACTTATAGCTAGCTGGTCAGAAGTGTGAGTGATGCAGAAACCTAAACTATGGCTAGAGTCTGAGGTGAGGGAGCCTGAAGTGGAGAACTGTGCCCTGTACCTGTGGAATCTGACTTAACTCCACATAGAGTCAGAACTGCACAGCACACCACAAAAGCAGCCAAATGCCGAAAACATAAACAAAGCAGAGAGAGAAAAAAAGCCAACAGACAGGAGAAGTACTAGTCAGAGTTATGAACAGCTACAGCAGCTGTCTCTTCTAGAGTCAAAAAGAAAAGAAAGAACAGCAAAGACAACAGAGAAAATTCACTCAACAATAACTACCTCTAAATGCAAGACATTGTGCTAGGGATTAATATGGGGGCAAATGAGGAAAACATAGCCCCCATTCATGAAAGTTACATTCTAGAAAGGAAGACAAACATCAAAAGCTTTGATATTACAGTACTTATGTTGTAGTGGAACAAGGGCTTAGTAACATACATACTGTAGGTTAGTAATAAGCTAAGGATTATCCATAAGACCTGTTTATCTTCATCTCTATTTGTACATACATTACATTTCATATTATCCACATTATCAAGGAAATATAGAAAACCATACATTTTAAAAGGGTTTCACCACTAATAAAAAACATCTCAAATTAAATCCTTATTTTTACTCACTATATCACTTTACTCACTATAACATTTACTATATTCATTTCCCAAATTCAAGGTCACCTTAATATACAATTATAACTTCCACCCAAATTTTAAAGTTATTTGCTTCTTCCAAACTAATAAGACTTTCTAACTCATAAAACAAATATAATACATAATTTCATTGTCACAGAGGTCAAATCCAATTTCCGCTAAATGTCACAGTTTTGGAAAAAATTGGCTAAGTTCCTCCAATTACTAGTAATCAGTTTTTAAATTTTTAGAAATGGGTCTTGTCCCAATGCTATTATGGGCTACTGGACTCTTTTAGAATATTTTGCTGAGTTTACACACCTATAATATTCAAATAACGGAACTTAGAAGAAAAGGGGATACAGATGAATGTCCATTTTGTATCTGTGTATTCAGAATGGTTAGGATAGATATATAGTTACATTCCCTTAATGAACAGAGTGATTTGTTCTAATGGTGTTTGTAAATAGGATCTCAAGTCCGCATCTTGTACAACAATTAACCACTAAGAAGAATTTATGCAATGTGTTAGTTATTGAAACTGTCCTACCGATTTGATTTGAAACAGTCTCATTGCTATTTGTTTCTCAATAAAATTATGAAAAAAAAAAAAAAGAAATGGGTCTTGAACTTGTCTTAAATATAAAATTCCCTAAAACCTCTCTTCTTAAACAGTAGTCAGATAGACAGTGTCTCTTACCTGTAGTCATCCAGCTGTACTAGAAATCTTACAATGTCATGGTGTGCTTTCAGCACAAGCAGTTCTGTGTAGGGGTTCCGGGACTGTTCTTCACCTATTGTCTGTAATGGAGATTTCTTGTAATGGGGGTGGGGGGAAGCAGACAAAAACAAAAGAGAGACAGGAATAACATGATGCACAACTGCATATGTAAGAATAAAATACTTCAAAAGCCACAAGACTAGTATGTTCTAGTACCAGGCATTAGTTCCCTTAATATCAACGGAGTGACTGCAATTCCATATAAAACATTTCTCTTGCCATGAATTCATAAATGTGAGTATTTTCAAGTCACAATAAATTTATAAAAAGAGTGCATTTATTTTATATATATTCAATCTCCATAAACCTGACTTTAAAAATTAATGGGCCAATCCAACTCAATTATTTTAGAATGAGTGTTTCTCAATTAAAATTTGTTGGAAATAAAACTGTCAATCAAAGTGGTAAAATATAGGCTAAAATAATCCATTGTGAGCATTCAATACATGTACACCAAATGGACAAAAAAAAAAAGAAGGAATCAACCTTTCAGGCCCATGAACTCATCTCTGGAGAACAATATTGATAAAGATTGCTAACATTCACAGAGCACACTATTATGTGGCAAGCCATATGTCAGACATCGTGCTGAGCATACATGCCATGCAACTTAATTCTGTAAGACAGGACCTATTAACCCCATTTCTGGGTCAAACTCAGTACCATTTTCTAAATCAGGGTTTCTCAAACTTCACACTACTGACATTTTGTGGCTAGCTTGTGCATTCTAGCATACTGAGCTGCACCCCTGGTGTTTTGGATACCAACAGAGAACACCCCCCTATTCACCCCATCCCAGTAAGCCACATCCCATGAAAATGACCTGAATTGTACAGGGTGAGGGTAGAGTGGTGTCTCCAGACATTGCAAACAGCCCCTGAAGGGCAAAATCAACCCAAGACTGAGACACATTGCTTAAATTAAAATACAAAGTTCTTCCATAAATTAGAGAAAATCATGATAACGTACAAATTGAAAGAAATTACAATAACTGAATTACTTTTGCAACCAAATATAAGCTAACATGAATAAATGTTTTCATAAAACACATACCCCTCAGCAGTAATGCTGTATTTATCTTGTCTCCCTTTTAACAAAGGTTCAGATAAGAAAAAGAAAACTAACACCTGAAAACTGCATTGTACCCCCAAATGAAAGCTTGCTAGGAACAGCAGGACTAATCAAATTTTATGATTAACTATGTTACTGAATTGTATGTGTGTACTTGTTGAAGAATCTACAATCCTTTCAATACCTGAAAGTCCACAGGCTTTTAAAATACTTTTTTAAAAAGTCAGTAAGTCTCAACTGCAAAGATATGAGGAAATCAAAACTGAGAAGTTAAACTGCTTACAGTTCATCTTTCACTTCAGTCAAGAGCTACTTCTTATGAGAAACGGGAATTCTATTCTTGTGTGGCATGTGAAATTGATTCAGACCTCAACATTTTTAAGGAGGCAAATTATTTCATTCCCATTTCATATGCAAATCTCAGTACACCATTAAATGGCCTCTCCAATTATCAGGCCCCTAAGTATGATGATTAGAGGAAATCATTTTCCTGACATAAATGTTTTGGTGGCTGGGTAAGTATCCGGTGATGCTGAGAAAAAGGTATCAGTTCAAACCAACCAAGAGCAGGGCTGCAGTCAGCACCTTCTCCAGGCAAACCCAGGCGGGCACAGGGGCCCAGCCGAGCTCCTGCGCGCCCCG
Organism: Octodon degus; assembly: GCF_000260255.1. NCBI lineage: Eukaryota > Metazoa > Chordata > Mammalia > Rodentia > Octodontidae > Octodon > Octodon degus. The sequence continues at coordinate 634,216 of NW_004524904.1, forward strand.
CCCACGCCCCGCCCACGCCCCGCCCACAGCATGCCCGCCCAGCCCCCCCGGGTTGCGGCTAGGCCGGCTCCTACCTCGGCCAGCCCCTGGGGCTCGCGGCCTCCCCCGATGAGCCAGCGCAGCATGCGGGCGGCGGCCGCGTCCCGCCGCTAGGGACCACGCCGGCTGCCTCGCAGTGGAGACCCGAGTACTGTGCGCCCCAGGTTTGCCCCCGGGTCGTGGGTGTGCAGGGGGCTGAGCGCCGGTTTGGGGGAGCCAAGCGGAAGGCCGCAGAGGCAGCCCAGCTCCCGAGGCGCTTGATCCGAGTGCGCAGGCGCGGAGCGCCGCCCCTTAGCGCGGGAGCTGGGGAACGCGAGCGGCCCCTGGTGTCCGTGTGCGGTGCAGCCGCACCGCCGGGCAGTCTGTGAGTGTCTGCCGGGTGTCCTCTGCGTTTGAAGGTCTTCGGATCCTTCCCTTGACAGGCAGACCTGGAAAGCACCTCCCACCCCACCCTGTCTCCCAAAAGCTGACTGGAGAAGGTCAGTCGGCTGACCCCATTTCTGGGTCAAACTCAGTACCAGTCAGAAGCTGACTGGAGAAGCTGTACTGCGGTAGACTGCATCTGTAGGCATCTGGTGGCAAGTCTGCACGCCAGAATAAACCTGGGCAACATGAACTGTTTAGAATGCCAAGGCTTTACATAAATCTTCACAGTAATCCTATAAATCCTCTGAAAGATTAGATAATTTGTCTAACGATAGCTTCTAGGAAATAGCTGCAATGGAGTTGGCGCCCAGTCTTAAAGCTCCAAAACTAGTCACACTGAGCCTCACTCAGAAAGTAGAAGCCCTTCATAGACATTCTTTCCAAGCAAGGGACTGAACCCAGGGCGTGTGCATGCTAGGCAACCATCCTAGCATTGAACTACATTTCCATCCCCAAATACTTTGACTACTAAGTTTTCATACCTAGCCAAAGGTTTGCAGTTCTCTGCACTAGGTGCATATCAGAAATTACCCAAGTAGGTTTTAAAGAATGTAGGTTGACTTACAAAAACAATATGAAAGACAAGAATTAAGATTTGGGAGGGCCGGGCAGAGGGCTCAGTAGAATAAGTGCTTCCTAGCAAGTGCAAGGGCCTGAGTTCAATCCCCGGTTCCACCAAAAAAAAAAAAAAAAAAGATTTGGGTACAGTTTATTCGGTGATTCTGATGAGCAGCAAGGTTTGAGACTCACTGCAAATATTCCATCCAATTCATTAGTTCAGCAAACATATATTAGGGATAGATGTACTAGAGATGCCAAAATGAGGCCTGAAAAATCACTCTTCTCTGGGATAAGGCAGAAGGTCCTAAGCATCGTAACAGAGGGCACACATTCTACTGTAAGGTTTATTACTGTGGACAGCAGCTGGTATTGGTTAGCTTTTAGTTAGTATGACCAAAATGTCCAACACATACTACTTTTAAGTGTTTAAGGAAATGGCTTATAGTTTCAGAGTTTTCAGTCCACAGTACTGGCTCCACAGTAGGAGCATCATGGTGCAATGGTGTGGTAGAGCCAAGTCACTCACTTCCTAGTGAGTAGGAAACAGGAAATGGTGGAACAGCACTACAGAGAGAGAAACTCTCAAAAGGCTCTCCCTCAGTGACCCACTTCCTGATGGTACATTCAGCTATGAACAGTGTTTTAGTTACTTTTCTCTCATTGCTGAGACAAAATGCCCAGCACCCAAAATAAAAGGGGGAAAGGCTTATTTAGCTCAGTTTGTAAGAGCGACAACCTTACCAGCACAGCAGAGCCAATCAGTGGACCACCAAGGTAGTAGAGAGGACTCTAAGCCAACTCACCAAGCAGGGAAAGCCACTTAAGTACATCGTGACCTGTGTAGTTATGCAGAAGCATGGAGCTGGGCTACACACGGTGAGTTCCTGCTTCTGGGATAGCAATACAGATGGAGCTGCACCGTGCTGTGGGAGAACACGACCACGTACTGCAGCATCAGCACCTTCGGGCTGTCCACCCGACCTCTGGAGAAATCCTGGGCCCTCGTCTATCTCAGCATTTCTGTCCCATCTTCTAATCACCAACCATGAATTCAGTGGCACCTTCTTCCTCTGTTATGTTTTGTGGCACTCTCAAAATGTAAAGGAATAAACCAAATGCCTGTGCTGTGTGTGAGCCGCACACTCTTAGTCTCTGTGGGTAGCTCTAGAGACTGTATGGCCACGGGTCTTAACTCTGTGTTTCTTTTCAAAGGTGCTAAAAACTGAATTCTGCAAGTGGGAAACTCTATTCTTTGAAATGATTAATTTTCCATACTTTATACTTTGTCAAAATAAATTATTCAAATTTTTTAAAAAAGAGTTAATGAAGCCTAAGGGCCTGGTGGAAAACCATTAAATGAATCATATAAATTTTGAGAGTCTCTAAAGGAAAGGAGAGGAGGAAAAAAGGAATTTGAAGAAATAATGCCTGAAAATTCCCAAATTGGATGATAGATGTGAATCTATAAATCCAAAAAGCTCAATGAACTCCAAGTAAAATAAAAGACATCCACATTGAGGTACAATGACCAAGTTTTTGAAAGATGATGATAATAATTGAAACTAAGAGTAGCAAGAGAAAAGTAACTCATCACATTCAAAACCTTAGGGGCCAAGCCAGGGGTGGCTGTGATCCAATAATATCCTATCTCCAAGTGACTTGCTTCAGATTCAAAGATATAAATCAACCAGAGGTAGAAGGTTGGAAAGAGACACTCCATGCAAATAGCAACAACAACAAAGCTGGAGCAGCAAGACTAGTATCAGTCAAAATGATTTAAATAAAAAAACTGCACAAGAGAAAAAGAGGGCCAGCCAACTATCTCAGTGGATTAAACCACCTGCAAGCAGGCTCAGGGGCCTGGGGTTTGATCCCTGGGCCTGCAGTACTGGCCCCGTCCCTGGGGCACGCTGAGATTGCAATTGATACTGGGCATGGTGGCATGCACCTGTAATCCCAGCTCTTGGGAGGCTGTAAACAGGAGGATCACTATGAGTCTGATCTACACAGTGAGACCCTGTACACTCTGTCCTAAATACAAAAAAAAAAAAAAAATGAGAAAAAGACATGTTTTAAAGAGCTTCAATACAGAAAAAAAGATACAACAATAAACATTTATACACTTAATAATAGACCCCCCCAAGTACATATGAAGAAAAAATTAGCTGTGTAATACTTGCAGACTTCAATAGCTTTACTTTCAATAATGGATAGAACAAGACAAAAGACAAATAAAGAAATAAAGAATTTGAGTGGAACAATAAACTAATTAGACCTAACAAACACATATGGTCCACTCTGCCACACAACAGAATACACGTTCTTCTCAAGCACAGATATCACATCCTCCTAGATAGACTGTTAGGCCACAAAATAATTCTCAATAGATTTAAATACAAATGTAACATTCAAAGTATCTTCTCCAATCATACCAGGATGAAGACAGGAAACAGTAACAAAGTAAAACTGGAAAATAAATATGTTGAAATTTAATAAAAGAACCAATGTGTCATAGAAAAAAAAAGCACAAGAGAAATTGTGAGATGCATAAATATGAAATCATAACATGCCAAACCCTAACCATAACACAGTAAAAGCAGTACTCAAAAGGAGATATATAGTATAAATGTCTACATTAAAAAAAGGATGTATAAGGGGCAGCCAAATAGCTCAGCAGATTAAAGCACCTGCAAGCAGGAGCAGGGGCCAGGTTTTGATCCTGGGCCGGCAGTGCTGGCTCCACCCCTAGGATGCACTGAGATGGCAATTGAGACTGGGCGTGGTGTTGCATGCCTGTAATCCCAGCTCTTGAGAGGCTGTAAACAGGCGAATCACTACAAGTCCAATCTAGTAGTGAGACCCTGAACATCCTGTAGACCCTTCCCTAAAATACAAAAAAAAAAAAAAAAGAAAGAAAGTATAAAACCAATGGCTTATAGCCCAAGGAACTATAAAGACTAGAGCAAACTAAACCCAAAGCTAGTAGAAAGAAGGAAATAAGTATCAGAAATTAATAAAAAAGATAACATCCAGGCATGCTTGTTCAAACCTGTAATGCCAGGGCTCAGACAGGAGGATCACTGTGAATTCAAGACTAGCCTCGGATAATAGTGAGCTCAAGGCAAGCCTAAACTACACAATGGAGAGAAAGAGAGAATAGTACAAACAGAGAAAATAAGTGAAATCAAAAGTTGTGCCTCTCAGACTAAGTGCCTGCTTAGGCAAGCTCAGGAACCAGGGTTCAATCTCCGGCACCATAGACCATGCCAGTACGCTGAGCTAGCCACCAACTCTGGGTGTGCTAGCGCAAGCCTCCCAATGCTGAAGAGGCTCAAAGCAGGAGGATCACGATGAGCCCAAGCTGCATAGTAAGACCCTGTACCAAATACATTAAAATAAAAAGTTGGGCCTCTATGGGGAGATAGCTAGGTGGTCTAAGTCCCTGCCTGGGAAGCACAAGGACCCGAGTTGGATCTCTGATACCACATGTTGTGCCGACCCAGAACTGGGTGTGGTGGCACATGCCTGTAATGCCAGTGCTGGGGAGGCTGAGACAAGAGGAATACTACGAGTCTGAGCTGTGTAGCGAGACCCTGTACCCCCACTCCTGCAAAAAAAGTTGGGCCTCTAAAGAGATGAACAAAATTGGTAAGTCTTTAGCTAGACTGATAAAGAAAAACAGAAAATGCAAATAACTAAAATGAAAAAAAAATGGAGGTGGAGATATTATCACTGGCCTTATAAAGATAAAAGTATTATATGAAAAATTATATAAAAATTTAAAAACCTAGAAGAAATGGACAATTTCCTTAAATCACAAAACTTAGTTGGCTCAGGAAAAAATGGAAAATATCAACAGACCTATGCAAAAGAGATCAGAACAGTATTAAAAGCAAATCAACAAAGAATGGTCCTGAATCAGATGACTTCAATGGTGAATCTAAAAACATTTAAACAACTGACACAATTCCTTCTCAAATGCTTCCAAAAGCTTGCCGAGAAGGAAACATCTAACTCATTGTAGAAAGGATTTTCCTCATGCCAAAGCCATGTAAAAACATTACATGAAAAGCAGTAAGGCCAGTAAGCCTTATGAATATAAATGCAGAATACTCCCAACAAAATATTACAACTACGTATTAAAAAGTATTATTCACCATGTCCAGCTAAGATTTATGCCATGAATGCAAGCATCGTTCAACATAAGAAAATCAATCAATGCAGCATAACATGTTAGTAGAATAAAGGAAGAAAACTTTATGATCATTTCAACTGAATGCTAAAAATTTGACATTTGACAAATAGCATTTGTCGAAATCCATCACCCTTTCATAGCGACAACAAAACAAACCCTCAGAAAACTAGTATTAGAAGGAAAATGCCTCAACATCGTGAAGAGTATTTATATAAAACCAACAGATAACCTCACACTCATTGGTGAAAGACTAAAATCTTCTCCTAAAGTCAAAAACAAACTGTCTAAACTGAAAGGGAAGTGTAAAAATAGAACAGCAAGAAATAAAGCTATCTCTATATACAAATTATATGATCCTATATATAGAAAAATCTCAAAGAATACACATGAAACTTAGAAGAGCTACTAAATAAATTCGACTAGGTTTTAGGGCACAAGATCAACACACAAAAGTCAGCTGTATTTCTAAACTGGCAATGAACAACCTAAAAATGAAGTTAAGGAAGCAATTATATTTACAATATCATCTGAAAGAATTAAATACGTTTAATATTTTTTTTAAATCCAACCCAGAGGGTGAAAGACTTGTACCTTGAAAACTACGTAACACTGCTGAAAGAATTAAAGAAGTTAGACATCTCAGGTTCACATATTGTTAAGCTGTATCAGTACTCCCCAGAGCAATCTACAGACTCAATGCCATGCTCTCAAAATTACAAAACTATTTTTCACAAGAATGTAAAATACGGGCCGGGGAGATAGCTCAGTAGAATAAGTGCTTGCCTGGCAAGCACAGGGTCCTGAGTTCAATCCCTGGTAAACCCCTGCAAAAAAAAGAATGTAAAACACAATCCTCCTATCCATATGGAATTACAAAGGATCCCAAATAACCAAAATAATCTTGGAAAGGAAAAATGAAGTTGGAAAACACACTTTCTAGCTTTTAAAATTACAAATGAAGTTATAGTAATTAGAAGAGTATGATACAGACCAACATGATAGACAGCTGAAAAAATAATCCTTTACATACATGTCTAAATACTTTTGACAAGAATACCAAAACCATTTAATGGAGGAAAAGACAAGCTTTGCAACAAATGGTGCTGGAAAACTGGATATCCACCCTTATCTCATGCTACATACAAATATTAACTTAAAATGGATCAAATACCTACACTTTAGAGTGAAATTATGAAAGTTGTAGAAGAAAATACTGGAGGAAATCTTCATAAAATTGAGTTTGAAAACAATTTAATGACTATGGCAAAAAAAATGCACAAGCAACAAAAATAGAAGTACATAAACTGAACTTCACCAAAATTAGGAACTTTTGTGTATCATAATAGGGTACTATCAAGAAAGCAAGGGGCCGGGGAGATGGCTCAGTGGAATAAGTGCTTCCCTGGCAAGTGCAGGAGCCTGAGTTCAATCCCCGGTTCCGTAAAAAAAAAAAGCAAAAGGACAACCTACAGAATGGGAGAAAATATTTGCATATCATATATCTAATAAAGGGATTAATGTTGAGAATGTACAAAGATCACCTACAACCAAAATAAAGAAGCTAGTTCAAAAATGGGCAAAAGACTTAAGTAGACATCTCTCTAAAGGGTCATAAAGGAAATCAAAGAAGAAATTAAACATCTACAACTATACAATAATGCCAATACTTTGGGATTGGCACAAATTATGGGGCACAATGAAAGCAGTCCTACTTGGGACTGCTTTCACTTATAGCAATGAATTCACACATCAGATATGTTGATATAATGCCACATCATGGATTGACTTTGAAGACATCATAGTAACTAAAATAAACCAGATACAGAATAACATAGATGGCATGATTCCACTTATACAAAATATATACAATAGGTAAGTTCAAAGGAACAAAAAGCAAAATAGAAGTTACCAGGGGCTGAGGAGGGAAAATATGGAGTAAGTATAAGGTTTATGTTAAGGATGATGAAAAAAGTTTGTGTACAATACAAATAATGGTGATGGCTATATAATTCTGTAAATGTATTTTAAACTCCCAATTTATAAATAATTAACATTATAAATGTATACTTCAACAATAAAGAAAAAGTAATAAAGCAAAATACAGAGTATAGAAATAGGACCGTGTATATAGTGATAACTGATATTTTACAAATGTGCAGCGGCAGTCAGTGGAAAAAAAGTCTTTCAAACAAAAAAAGTGCTAGAATCATTTGACATCCATACCAAAATAAAAGAACTTCAACCCATAAAAAAGTCAAGACATAAATATAATACTTAAATCTACAAAGCTTCTAGAATAAAGCATGCAGAAAAAAATCTTTGTGACTTCAGGTTAGGTGAAGGTTTTTTAGATATCACCTCAATAGTACAACTGATGAAAGAAAAAAATTAAGCCATAGACTGGAGAAAATATTTGTGAAGCGTGATAAAGGTTTTGATCCAAATATATACACAGAAGTCTAAAAACATAAGGGCCCAGTTCTGCAGAGACAGACTAAATACATATTACCTTTCCTGTCCCACTCAACACAATTATAAAGCCCAGATGAAATAGGTGCCGCAATTTTTTGGACTCTAAAATAGTGGCTTGGGAAAGAACACCGAGTTCATGATACCATCTAGCCAGTGTTGTTTCTTCTTCCAGTAAGTGAATGCAATACAACTTCCAATCTGAAAGTGAGAACTGTGGTGCAGACTGAGACAGATGCAGAATAACTTCTAGTTGAAATGCTAAATAAAGAACTCCTTGGGGCTGGAGAGATGGCTCAGTGGTCTAAAGCACCTACTTGGAACAAGCTTGGCAAAGCACAGGGACCACGGTTCAATCCCCCAGCACCACATGCCAGCCAGCCCCGCCCCCAGGTGAGCTGAGCTGGCCACACACACACACACACACACACACACACACACACTAAATGAATAAATAAATAATTAAAAAAAAAAAAGAACTCGTACAGCCTGCAGAGAATAAGGGAATCCTCTAGCATCTTTTCCTCTCCTTGTCTCCATTCTCTCCTGGTCCAGACTCCACGATAACCCACAGCAACAGCAGCAATACCAATGGCTGTTAATAGGAAACTGCAGGAGCCTGCACACTAAGAGAAGAGAGATGCTCCCCTGCATCTTTCTGTGTCCATTTCCATCCATTAGTACCTGAGATGGATCAGTTGCTGAAAAAGATAGATTCTGATCAGCACCAAAAAAGAGGAGTTCCAAAAAAGTAGAAGTAGAACTAGAACTGTTCCCCCAAAAAATGGAGAAAAAATGGGAAATATCCCCCCAAAAGTAGAAAAAGAAGAGTTCAGAAAAGTCTGTACATATAGTCTGGCACTAAGGGTGGAATCCAAGAGATTTATGCAGAGTTAAATCCCCAGCTACCTACTCACTCCCAACATATATCTTTTTTGACACAGGGTTTTTCTAAGTCATTAAGTTTTCAAGGCTAGGCTTAAACTTGAAATCCTTCCTCATCTCCCCCCCCCCCAGAATGCTATGATTACAGGTGTGTTCCACCACACCTGGATTCTAATAATTTTATATAAAACTTGTAGGCACACCTCTTTTACCTGCATAGACATGGATTTTTAACTTAATTTGCATATGGAAAGCTGAGAACTGAACTAACAGAATTCTACCCAGGTTCAAAACTAATTACTGGGTGGTTATAAACGCAAATAATGCTATTATGACTAAAGGTGAGTTGACAAGGGAACTCAGAAGACAAGTAAGAATTTATGTTTAAGCTGAGCCCAATTAATTCCTTGATAAAATAAAAACATCAACATTCTTCATAGGACTTAAGCCAATTTCATAGTGTCATATTCCAAAGGAATATAAATCAAAATTGCTTGATATATGAAGAAACACAAGCTATCTGAACTCACATGAGAAAACACAATCAACAGTTACCAATGACAAAATTAGACAGCTGTTGGAATTAAGACAGCTAGTATAAAAGTATTCAAATGGCATTTTGAGAATTCTAGATACAAACATTACAATGGACTGTAGCAGCAAGGAAACAATATAGAAAGTAGAAGAACTTAGTGGAAATTTTAAAACTGAAGATACGATAATCAAAACTTAAAGCTTCCTGGATGGAAATAATGGAAATGACAAGAGTCAGTGAGCTTGAATGAAAAAAAGAATCAATGAAAACCAAATATGAGGTTTTAAAAATTATTAAAATTGATAAACCATTTAGCAAGACTAGCAAAAGAGAAAGATATAAATTACTGGTATAAGAAAGAAAAGAGTGAAAGCCATTACAGATCTCATAGACAATAAAATAAGGTAATATTTTAAACATATGCTCAAATTCTGAAAGCACACTTTAATAAATTCAATTAAATGAAACAATATCTCAAATATCACAGACTACCAAAATTTATCATCCAAGCTCAAACAATAATGTAAGTAGATCCATAACCATTCAAAAAATTGAAATTCATATATTGGAATATTTTGGAAAAGAAATTTTCAGACCCAGATAGCAAATACTAATGAAAAAAAATCTCAGTAGAATTTCTTATAGAGACAAAACTGCTTCTAAAATGTATGCATTGAAGACATTGATAAAAAAAAAACAGAAAAATGATGGAAACCTTGAATGAGCAATAGAGGAAGGAAATAGAATGCATGAAGCATATTCAAAGATATACAGGAAATTTAAAACTCCACTAAAAGTTGGCAAAACCATTTGAATGAAAGTGAAGACAGACTTTGAAGATCATGAAGACATTGCTGCAGCTAGCAACCATGAAAGTAAAAATCTCTTTAAAAAAATATGGATCCACTAAATAATTCAACAGCTACAAGATGATCCAAAGATGAACAACATAAGACTAACAGGCATCAATAAAAAAGGAGGCAATAAAATTATGGGAAAAAAGAACTCAAAAGAAGAAATACAAATAGAAATTGTATAATACAAGTAAAAGGAAAGCAGGATCTCGAGGACTAACTAATCAAAAGAGGGAAAGGAGAAGACCTAGGAAACATGACAATGTCAAGCCATACAATTATATGTAGAAGATGGGCAAAGCAATGATCCTGAGAATCTCCAGAAGATTTTTGAATCTAGCAGTTAATTGGAAAGATTCTCATCC